>NC_139577.1:28758417-28998417 GCF_946808225.1 Silurus aristotelis | reverse complement strand
TACATGTGAGAAATAAAACTTCAACTTAAAATGAGAATGAAACAAGAAATTAAGGCGTAAGTCTTTTGCACAGTACTGTATATACATTTACAATTAAAGCAATAAATGAAAACAAGGGTTTGAAGTTGTTTTTTGGAAGAAATAAAACCTGCTCCATCAGCAGCAATCCTTCTTTTACCACTTCTTCCATCATCATCATCTGATGCCACCTTACGTAAATTACAAATTAGGGTCCATCAGGTCTATAAATAAAAAGTCTGCTCATCCTTGCAAACATGCCCAGGGTACAATAAGTTATGTTTGTCTGACAGGTACAAACTCCCATGTGCTATTAATAGACTGCTTTTAACCGTAATTACTTGTTTGTTCAAAGAGTGGAGGAGGAAAAAAAAAAATTAAAATCCTTATGGCTGAAATGAACTTTATTCAAACCTGCCTCCAGCGTTCTAAACTTTAGAATGCTGCTTGTTTGTCCTTACAGTCAAATACATTCTGATCATAAAAATAAACTTCAGGCTGTATCATTTGCTGTGTGTATAATTTAGAACTTATATGATGATAAACACAATTATGTACTCTACCTGCTCCAGCAGCCGTGAGTAGGTGGGCTTCATCAGCATCTCAAACAGCAGCCTGACTGATTTGAGGTCGATTCCAGGGACTTTGGGATTGGTTTTAAAATGACAGTCGTCACTGCGAAAGCACAATATCATCAAAATGTAAAGTTTCATAAAAATCTTGTGTGTCATTTAATGCTCTCATGTATGTATTAAGGTTATATGATGGCGCTGCTGAATTCGTCATTCTGATTGGTCAGAAAAGGAGAGTTTAAATTGAGACAAATCTGCTACATGGCTATAACAACCCCATCAGAAAATAGCAGAAATCGTAAAAAAAAAGACCCAAAATAAACCCCTCAATTCCAAACACACTGTACTAATTTTCTGCCATATAGCAACCTACAAACATTAATTCCTATTGTAATACATTAGTCCGATATAGTGACTATTGCCACAAAAAAGAAAAAAAAAAAACACCAAATGTGATTTTGGTAGCTTTGAGTAGCTACAGTACCTTTATATTATTTGTGCCTACTCTGAATATCCAATCATTGTGGAAATCTGTTTCTGAACTTTGGATCGTTCTAAAGTTTTACCAATTATGTATTTTTAGAGTTGACTTTCTGCCTATTGTAAAAACTCATATAGTTTGGAATTTCTAATCATTCTAAATTTCTGGTTGAACTAAATTTGTAATAATTATGTTTTTGTTTAAAATATACAATTCAAAATATATTACCATTCTGAATTTCCAGTTATTTTTAGAATGCTCAATTCTGAAATTTGTGATGATTAATAATTGCATTCATTCTGAATGTATGACTATTCTGTATATTTAATTAATCTGTATGTTCAGTTCTAAATGTATGACTATTCTGGATATCTAATCATTTTGAATGTTCAGTATTGAATGTATGACTATTAATCATTTACAATCATTCTGAATGTCCAGTACTGAATGTATGACTATACTGGATAATTAATTATTCTGTATGTTCAGTTCTAAATGTATGACTATTTTGAATTTCCAAACATTCTGAATATCCGATTCTGACATTTGTGACGATTAATAATTTCCAATCATTCGGAATGTCCAGTTCTGAATGAAAGACTGGATATCAAATCATTCTTTATGTTCAGTATTCAATGTATAACCATTAATAATTTCCAATTATTTTCTTTGTCCAGTTCTGAATGTATGACTATACTGAATTTCCAATCATTCTGAATGTCCAGTTCTAAAGAATCTTGACCATTAATAATTTTCAATAAATTTAAAGGCACAGTTCTAAATGTATGACTATACTGAATTTCAAATCATTTTAAATATGCCCAGTTCTGAATGTTTGACCATACTGGATTTTTCAATTATTCTGAATATCCAATTCTTTATTTATTTTAGCTCATTCTTAAATTAGGATATTTTAATTTTTTGTTTTAAATGTTTCATTTTGAATTTATAAATGTTCTAACTTTTCCAATCAACCATCAAGACACAGTCCCTGGAAGTCCATCAACTGCATTTATATACACAGTACAAAAGCTACAGGCACCAGCCAGCTTGGGATTTTAAGGCTCTTAAAACCTAGCTCTACCCATCTGTCACCACTGTAGTGTTGATGTAAGATCATGATTTCAGTATAAACACAACAGATTGAATCCATTACGCACAAACTCCATTACGACTTGCAACGCATTGAGACCAGACCCCTATTTATAATTTGCGCTCAGACATGAAGGAATATAAAACCATAATAAATAAGGCTGATATTCTGGACTAACTGTGACGCAATTAGATAGTCCATGAGCTCTTATTGAGTGTACTTTGGTTACAAGTCTCCCTCTGTTGCATTTCCAATATTTAGCCATTTAATCATATATACCATCACGAGTCTTTCAAACTTACATTCTGCAAAGCTTTTAACCTACATGTTTAAAATATTACGTGTAGAAGAATTTCTCATTTCTCCCAGGCAGAAAAGCGCACACACGCATAAACAGACACACATATACACACCTTCACACACACTCAGACTGTAAATGACACCAGCTGTGTGTTACATAATCAAATAATCCCTTTTGCAAGTGCCAGGTTGCTTTTTTCTTGTTTTCCTTTTTTTTTAATCAGAGGAGATTATTATGTGAAGCTAGTGAAGCCGTATACAAATAATGAATGTGGATGAGTACAAGGGTCATTCCTTTTGAATTCTACCAAATGATCATGTTTTATTGGACATGGCAATAAGCGAACAGATGTACGTTCGTGCATGTGATGTTGTGTACGTGTGCACATCAGCATATTTGGAGAATAAGGATTGAGATGACGAAGCATTGTGGGGGGAATAAAACCTCGTTTTATGTGACGTCCTTGACTGCCAGTCTCGGTGTTCTTCAGAGAACCGGAATTGCTCGTGTTAAATAAAATATAATGAGTAGATTTCTAGAGTTCAACATTATAAAATAAGCATGTGACTAGCTTTTGTACACAATCAGTACTTCGTTGAAGTATTGCTTTTAAAAATAGAATAAAAGAGTGTGGATTAATTATTACCTCTGGTCCAGGAAGCTGGCGTTCCAGCATGCGGTCGAGGATAACAGCAGAATGATGTCGCTGCAAAAGAAGCAGGAAAATCTAATAAAATGTATGTGAGGGGAAGGATATCAACATTTATATACAGTATAGGATTGGCAAGATTTAAAAGTCATGCATTTGTATGTTGTAAAAATTTTTGTTATCATGTGAATTTGTTTGAGTAACAGATTATGGATTTTTTTTTAAATCCCATTCCACATTTAGTTCCAATAACCTCTACTTTTCTGGGTAGATGTTCAACTAGAATTTGGAGTGTGCTTGTGGAGGTGTGTGCTCGATAGGGCTGATAAGGTTGAGATCAGAGCTGCTATTTAAAAAATTTAATTAAAATTAAATAAAAAAACAAAAAACAAAAAAAAAATTAAGAAAAAAATGACAATGTGCCCACAGTCCAAAAAGAAATATAAAAAAAATAAATAAATAAAAATAAATTAATGAAAAACAAACTATAAAAATCTGTTAAAAATATTATTTTGCTCAAAATGTATAAAACATAAAAAATTGGTTTCATTTACAATTTCTTAACAATTTATTTTCATTTTTTATTTTATTTTTTTTATCAATACATAAAATAACGGATCAAACATTCTAGCTTTACCGTCAGACGTTTATATGAAGCACTATGTGCGTTTTATTCATTGAAATACAATGATCATTTAAAAAAAATTACAATAAAAAAAAAAAAAAAGTGTCAAACCGTGCACATGCTAAAGTCGAGTGCTTTTCCAGCAGCATATAAAAGCAATCTGCAGCTCATCTTGTTTTTTGCTTTATCTCCCTAATCTGTCTTTTAAATATAACTGTACTGGATCGGAAAATCGACTTTCCGATAATATGACATACGCGTTGTTTTCTTTGTAATGTGATGCTCTTACCGATGTTTGTGTTTATAGAAACTTTAAATTCGCGATAATCCCAAAGCCATTGAATACTGATGTTATTAAAACAGTAAAAGGAATTGAACCAAAATATGGTCCGATTGAAATATTGGAATATTTGGTAGAATCGGTTTCAGTTCAGGGTGGATGTCCGAAAAAAAAAAAAAAAAAAATCATTAAAAATATACCGTTGTGTTGCCTTCTGATAAATAAACACAAGCTGTAGAACTCAGTGCCTGAATAATATATAATGCAATATAATTATACAGTATACTGAATATAAATAATACAGTGCCTGATAAAAAGTTCTAGTTTTTTATGGTTTTTAAGTAACATGAATGTGCCATTGTGTTTTATGCAACAAACTAAATAGAAAAACACATGAATTGGTCAGTGAATGACTGGAAGAAAAGTTCTGCAGACAGATGAATCTATATTTGACATTTATGGCTCTAAGTTGGAGAACACGAGAGATGTTTCTTAAACTGCCTCACACCACATAGTCAAACATAGAGATAACATCTTAATGGTTTGGAGTTGTTTAGAAGCAGGAAAAGTGGGAGACTTATTCTGGGTGAAAGAAATACTAAACCAACATGGCTGCCATTCAATACTTCAACCGCCATGCAATTCCGTCTGGACTGTGGCTAAATAGAACCAACTTTTCCATACAACAAGACAATGCGACCTCTAAGTGTTATTTAGAGAGCAAACAATCTGCTAAAGCGTTATTTATCATGGAATGGCCCGCCCGTCACCGCACCTAAATCCTCTCCAACTGCTCTGGGATGAGCTAGATCACAAGGACAGAAAGAAACTAGTGAAGAACAACATTTAGCAAGCTTTACAACAGGCATGACGATGAACTTTTGAAGAAACTGAGTGTGTAACGCTGTTATTTATACTAAAGGAGGAATTTATATACAGTAATCCCGCGCTTTACCGCGGTTCCAATCTGGCGCCCCCCGGTTTATCGCGTAATTGCATTTTCCCGGTCTCTCACGGATAGAACTAAAAGAAACGAAGAACTAATAAAAGATTTTATAAAAGAAACGAAGAAAGCAACAGTACAATAAACACTTCCTTATTTGACAATGTACATAAACTGTAGGTTTTCTGCTTGTCCATTGGTTGAAGTGTCCCTCTGACGTAAATTTTAAAAAGGCGGAGTTAGACATACGTCACCAGATTTAGCCAATGAAAGTAAAGAATGTGGTGACGTGTATCTTTATCTCCGCCTCTTTTTGACGTCATAGGACACTTCAACCAATAAACAAGCAGAGAAACGATGCATAGGCTACATGCAGGCTGTACAGTGCATGTATTTACTATAAATGTGATACGGTGTACTGTATTTCTATGAATTTACACAAAAATCATCTCGCTATATTTTTACAAATGTTTGCTGTGTGTGTTTAAAGTGTGTGGGAGGATGATTTACGGCTTAAACGATAAAAAAAGCAAGCATTTTTGACAGTTTATTGCGGGCGGATTTGGAATGTAACTGTTTCGATAAACGGGGGATTACTGTAATTGGTTGGTCACAGTAAATCTTCAAACCGTTAAATTTAGTTTGTTGAAAATACACAAAAAGAAACATGCATGTGTATCTCAAAAACCATAAAAGGTGTTTCCATAGTTTTGACAGGAACTGAATGACATGATGGAAAATGTTCTAATTTCATTGTTTTTTTTTTGTTTTTGTTTTATTTCTCAAACTGAAACAAGTGAAGAGGTCAAAGTTAATGATCACCTACAAATTTAGTACCGCTGCTGAGAATAAACTTTAATTAGCACTGCTGCTGTTATACTACAAAGTGAAACTCTGCAATCAGAATAAACAAATAAAAACAACAACAGATCAATAAAAATCCTGACCACACCATAAAAGGGGAGGTCATCATTAAATCATAAATAGATGATGATCTACAGCATGCTGACTCGTGCCTTGGCAGCGCTGCACTTTAAATGCCTCTGTCGTTGGAGTAGGAGAAACCCAAACACATGTTTTACGCGAATCTACGAAGGTCAAATCGGGACAGATATCTGCACTCACTTGGTAATGCTGGAGTCAGAGGCGTCCAGGAGCTTCAGCCTCCAACTGTTTAGACTCTCCTTATTAATCAGGGAGATGCTTCTCGATGTGCTGATAACGCGGAAGTCCTCCGGGCTACTCTGTTGAGAGAGTTTGGGATAACAATAACCAAACAATTTCCGAATGTGCATGCCGCAAGGACATCTCACATCTGGGTTTAGACTAAACGTGTCTCCAGGCAAAGAATAAACAGGAAGTCCTAAATCAGATTTACAGTAGTCCTAATGGATAATTCTTTCATCAGATTAACAGCACCCCCAAGTGGACAAGACCAAATGCTTTTTTTGGCTGCTCCCATTAGGGGTCGCCACAGCGGACCATCCGTCTCTATACTACTCTGTCCTCTACATCTGCCTCCTTCAAATTAGCCACCTGCATGTCTTTCTTCACCACATCCATAAACCACCTGGTGGCTCCATCTTTAGCATTCTTCTACCGATATACCCCATGTCCCTCCTCTGCACATGACTAAACCATCTCAATCGGGCCTCTGTCACTTTGTCCCTAAAACGTCCTACATGCGCTGTCCCTCTAATTAACTCATTACTAATCCTGTTCATCTTCATCACTCCCAACGAAAACCTCAATATCTTCAGCTCTGCTACCTCCAGCTCCACCTCCTGTCTTTTACTCAGTGCCACTGTCTCTAAACCATACAACATCACAGGTCTCACCACAGCCCTATAAACTTTCCCTTTCACTCTTGCAGATACCCTACTATCATAAATCACTCCTGCTATCACTCTTCTCCACCCACTTCACCCTGCCTGCACTCTTTTCTTCACTTCTCTAACACACTCTCCATTACTTTTCACTGTTGACCCCAGGTACTTAAACTCCTCTACCTTTTCTCCCTGCAACTGCACCACTCCACTGCCCTCTCGCTCATTCACACACATGTACTCCGTCTTATTCCTACTGACTTTCATTCCCCTTCTCTTCAGCAGGTACCTCCACCTCTCCAGGCTCTTCCCAACCTGCTCCTTACTCTACCCAGAAACATCATAGTCCACAGAGACTTTTGTCTGACCTCGTCCATCAACCTGTCCATCACCACTGCAAACAGGAAAGGGCTCAAAGCCGATCCTTGATGCAGTCCAAACTCCACCTTGAACCAGTGTGTCATTTCTACTACACACTGCTGTTACACTGTCCTCATACACCTGCACCACCCTCACATACTTCTCTGACATACCTGACTTTCTCATACAATACCACAACTCCTCTCTCAGCACCCTGTCGTACGCTTTTTTTTTTAAATCCACAAACACACAATGCAACTCAATTAGAGGAACAGCGCATGTAGGACGTTTTGAAGACAAGGTGAGGGAGGCGAGATTGAGATGGTTTGGACATGTGCAGAGGAGGGACATGGGGTATATCAGTAGGAGAATGCTGAGGATGGAGCCACCAGGAAGGAGGAAAAGAGGAAGACCAAGGTAGTTGGGTAAAAAAAGGCAAATGTAGAGGACAGGGGGGTGTGGAGACGGATGATCTGCTGTGGCGGCCGAAAGAAGAGGAAGAGTGGAGGTTATTATAACAGGAAATGGGGACTAAATGTGAAATGGATGGTCAAAGAGCACCTACAAATCTGGTGTGTGTGTGTGTGTGTGTGTGTGTGTGTGTGTGTGTGTGTGTGTGTGTGAGTGTGTGTGTGTGAGTGTGTGTGTGTGTGGACATATGGAGACAAATATATTTACCTATACATAGTGTGCATATGTAGATAAATATCCTTCATTAAGGATTTCAACAACATATTTTGTCTCCACTATCATGTGCTACATCTGCATCTACTACATGATGTTTGATGGCTCACCATGTCATGTGACAGCACCAGAAAGCTGTGGTCACCTCCGCAGTGAATCCTGCTGATGCTGCACTGATCAGTGCCTGAGTCAGAAAAAAAAACAATAGACAAAGTGAATTTACACACACTTAATATTCAGATCAATATTATTAGGACAGAGGGGCTGTAGTAGATCAGAAAATGAAGTTTCTACAACACCGGTTCACATAATGTGACATTAATAAAAACCAGAATGTAATGATTACCCATATTTCATTTGCAAAAGAACAGATACTCGGTAAACGTACCGTTTTTTTAGACAATAAAAAATTCTTGTTTGAAATTTAAAGGCCATAACACATCTATATATACACATCTATATATATATATATATATATATATAAAAAAAAAATAAAAAAATAAAAAAAACGGAGCAACAAAATCCTGGAAAAATATTTGTAAGAAAGCAGAGATAAAGAAAGTGATAAAGAAAAAGAAAGTAATAAAGAAAACGATAGAGAGAGACATGGAGATAAAGAAAGAAGAGATAAAAGAAGTAATAAAGAGAAATAAAGTAATAAAGAGATAAAAAAGTGATAAAAAAAAGTGAGGGAAAGAGATAAAGAGACACAAAGATGAACAAAGAAATGGATAGTGATGAAGAGAGTAATAAAAAAGATGAAGAGAGTAATAAAAAAGATAGAGAGAGACAGAGATGAAAAATTGATCAAGAGAAAGAAAGAAAGAAAGAAAGAAAGAAAGAAAGAAAGAAAGAAAGAAAGAAAGAAAGTCAAAGTAAAAAAATAAATAAGAAATAAAGAGATAAAGAAATTGATAAAAATAAATTAAGAGATAGTTAGAAAGTGATAAAGAAAGAAAAGAAAGAAAGTTATAAAGAAAGAGCTAAAGAGAAAGAAAGAAGAGAAAGTAATAAAGATAAAGAAAGAATGAAAGAATGAGAGAGAGAGAGAGAGAGAGAGAGAGAGAGAGAGAGAGAGAGAGAGAGAGAGAGAGAGAGAGAGAGAGAGAGAGAGAGAGAGAGAAACTGCTGTAGGGACTCAGGTGACTGACTGATTGATCTCTACACGAGTTGAACACATTTTCCACACTGTGGTTTAATGGAGTCTGCAGTCTGGTGCCTGGTCAGATGTTGTGGTGAATCACCTGCACCAGCCACGTGAAGTGCAAAAAAGAAAAAGTGGCACTTTCATGAAATGATAGGAAACGAAAAAAACCTGTCGTTTTGATGCCACGATCGTGTTCACCCACCCGTTTGTGTGCTGAGAAATAAGGACTGGATGTTTCGGACCGGAAGGGGAATCATGGCATTTCCTCTGGTCCCTAAGCCGAGCTGACCCTGAGCGTTACAGCCGAAAGCGTACACCGAGCCGGTGGAGGGCACGAACGCCAGCGTGTGGTGTCTGGAACAGAGATGAAGCGAAGGTTCGGATCGAGTCGACACATTAAAACAACAATAAGTGATCAAGCATAGTGAGTACTATAGTAGTGGGGAAGTGGTAGCTTAGTGTTTAAGACACTGGACTTGGGATCAGAAGGTTGTGAGTTTAAATCCCAGACAAGCCAGAATCAGCGTAGTAAGATTTTATTCTTACTATTTCTTGCATCATTCATATTCACGTGTCGTTATTGGAAAAGAATCAACTTCGAAATGGTGCAGTAGCGAGAATTTCACAACAGGACCATGCCACACCAACCTGTTATTGATATCTTTCCTATAAAAGCATGTCCACCCCAATTCCTTACATTAAATGTTAACCTAAATCCTGAATTTCTATTCAAATTTATACAACAAAAGCCATATATACAGTGGTGTTTCTTCTTTTTTTGCATGTTTGTCACACTTTAATGTTTCAGATCATCACAACTAATTTAAATATTAGTAAAAGATAATACAAGTGAACACAACATGCAGTTTTTAAATGAAGGTTTTTATTATTGAAGAAAAACTAAATCCAAAACTACATGGCCCTGTGTGAAAAAGTGTTTGCCCCCTTAACCTAAATGACTGGTTGGGCCACTCTTAACTGCAACAACTGCAATCAAGCGTTTTGCGAAAACTTGCGATGAGTCTGTTACAGCGCTGTGGAGGAATTTTGCTCCACTCGTCTATGCAGAATTGTTGTAATTCAGCCACATTGTAGAGTTTTCGAGCATGAACCGCCTATTTAAGGTCACGCCACAGCATCTCAATAGGATCAGGACTTTGACTAGGCCACTTCAAAGACTTTTTCACACGGGGCCATGTATTTTTGGATTATGTTTTCCCTCATTACCTTCAAAATCTGCATGTTGTGTTCACTTGTGTTATCTTTTACTAATATTTAAATAAGTTTGATGATCTGAAACAATAAAGTGTGACAAACATGCAAAAAAAGAAGAAAACAGGAAACACTTTTTCACACCACTGTATATGTTTATAATGCTTTTGTATGTAACATAGATATAAGCTCGAATATCTCAACACTGGTACATATTCAATACATAACAAATCACATCTGCTGTTGTGGGAATCTCTCTAACTCCTTTTCTCTATCATCATCATTTCAATTAACACAAAAAGTAATACGAGAACCCCATGACCAATCTTGTCAATAGTTCCCACGTACCTGCCACAGGCGATTTGGGACACTTCGGTGCCCATGAGCTCCAAAACTCTGCGTGGTAGAGGCTCGTTGTTGGTGGTGTCGTGTCCCAACTGTCCTTTCGACCCATTTCCAAACGTGAATAAACCTCCGTCCTGTACAAATCAACAATCAATTAAGTTGAGTAGAAAATGGTAGCGTTTCCTTTTTTTCCAAATGCCAAATTGTGATGCTCTGACAGAGCCGTTTAGACATCTCCAAAACACAAGTCTGACCCGTGTGGTCCGATCCAACAGACGAGCTTCTGTAGCTCAAAATGCTGTAAAAGTTAATGCTGTTGATGCTCGATTGGTCAGGACTGTTTTAGCAGCAAAAGACGGACCAACGCTATACTAGGCATGTGGCCGTAAAGTGGCTGATCAGGGTTATATGCACTATAAGGACCACTCAAACCACCCGTCAGCCCCCGACGCTATACCCCAGTTCATAAAAATATTCTCTTTAGTGAAACTGGTCTGTGATGCAAAAAAAAAGGTCTGAGGGGGTTGTGGCTTCTCTCGTCTATATATCTTATTACTCAGCCCAGTACATTATAAAATGTTGTGGTAATTTTTTTTGAACGTCAGCAATCTAAATGTCCAGATTAATACAAAAATAAAAAAAAAATAATAAAAAAAATCCTATTCCTTTTCAGCAAATACCTTCTTAAATTACAAGAATTTTTTTAAATCTAGTACTTGACACTGGGGACACAAAGTGAACCTGTCAGTATTGAGGCAAAAAAATAAATAAAAAAATTAAAATAAAATATTTAATCATCATCATCATCATCATCATCACTGTATTTAAAAATTATTTTTTTTTTTTATTAATTAAAATCTGGGTCAACATTGACCACATGGACATCAGAAATTCTTAAAATTAACATGGAACAATTATTATTAGAATTTTTTTTTAATACTGTAATTCAATTGCAACAAATGACAAAACACTGTAATTAAAGTATTTAACAATGAGCAGTAATGCAGTACTTGATTTTTTTTTTTTTAGGGAAAAGTCATTTGATTACGGGAACACAATACTGGTACCTTGGTTAGAGCGGCTGTGTGTTCCTCCCCACAGCTGATGTAGACCACCTTCTGTGAGCGCAAGAATTTAATATGGCAGGGAACAGCCCGATCTGTGTGAACAAACCAAAGAACACACAAACCGTTTTTTTTTTTCCTTCCACATATAACTGAAACCAACAGCAAGAACAAAATGAAATAAAATGCGCACTGTGAATGATCAGGTGCAACATCTCGGGAATCGGGTAAAAGCAAAAATTCTCTGTACGGTATGTAGCTTTATGTAAACCGTCTAACTAATCACAGCTGCACCAAAGACAACTCATGTTAGTGCTCACTTATCGATTGATTGGACGGCCGATTTTGTTCTTTTTTTTTTTAAATGAATCAGCGTCATCCGATTGTGCTGCAAATTAGGCTGATTATTATGCGGGGGCATCTGACAAGCCAAACCATGTGTGTACGTTCTGCGCTTGGGGGAGAGAACATAACTCTCATACCAGCAGGTGGCAGTAGTCTCTATTCGGCTTAAAAATCTAAAGCAAGGAGCGTTTCCACTTTCTCGCGATCATAACGGATTTGTGCAGTTTTTTTTTTAATTCTTGTCTCCTAAGTTGCAAAGAGCAAGAATGACAAGAAGCGTGTTCCGTTTTTTTAATTAGCCAGTCGGATTTTCTTTTGCCAACGAGCTCCGCCGCTTATATATTGTATGTTTAGCCTTATATATTTCATTGTGTAAATATGATGCTGATTTTTGGATAGAGAATAAGGATAACATTTAGAAAGAGAGTATGTTTTTGGAACTTTATTGTTAGCAAACCTTCAAAACAGCTGTAGTTTAGGCTACAGGATACAAAAATCGCCATCAGGCCCTTAGTTTCTAAATATCGAAAAGCCCATCTCGGTTCGACCTCTACTCACTTATCCGGTTAAAAAATTTTTTTAATTAAATATATTAATGTACATGAAAATAAAACAAAATTATAACCCCAAGCTACACACAAACACGCCCGAACAACCAAGCACTGAGTTTTGGGTTCTACTGCATTTTATAGTAATGCAATCACTTATTTGTCCATCTGATTTAGTGATTAATTCACTATGCATATGTGTCCAGTGACGTTACTTCTAATACAATGTGACCGCATGCTTCATTTAGAGACATAAAGGCTGCAATCACATGTTTTACTGCAAAATGCAACGGTTTGTGTGGATTTTTATTCTCATTTCCCCATCATTCACCGTCTGGTTCAAAATCTTTGAGGACCCAAACAGACTGCATGTTTTGGTACCGTGTTTGTGAGGTCAAACCAAAAGTGAAAGCGATTTAACTGGCATTCATGTGGTAACTGAAATGCAGATCATGTGCAACTTTGGTTTTTATTTCACACGCTCGTTGGCGTGTTGTTCGCTGTTCAAGCTTAATGAGTACAACCGTGTTGTTTTGATGTTTTCCAAGGGAAAGAGGAATTAATGTTAGTCCCAAAGTGGTTTATTCCTTTTACACCACAGCTTAATGTCCAATAATTATAAAATATAATTATGTCATATGTAACCGATAGAACCGATAACGTTATTATCGTGTGTGACCAATCAGACCGATCATGATAGCACTTGGCTGAAATATAACTGGACTTTCCAAACGCTCGCCCTATAATTATAATGACGCTCATTGAGATATGAGGGAAGAAAGCATGAGCATAACTACCTCTGTCCCATGTCTCTCACCTTGCTCGTCATTAAGACCCAGCTGTCCAGCACTGTTCCTGCCCCAGCCGAACACCGCTCCAGAGAGGGAAAGGGCGAAGCTGTGGTCTCCTCCAGCACTGATCTGAGCCAGAGGAATCCCACACAGAGACTTGAGGGGTTGAGGAGACAAAGAGCTCGTCTCTCCGTTTCCCAAACCCAACTGCCCGCTCGAGTTTTGACCCCATGTGAACAGCTGACCATCTGAGACGATGAAAAAGTTACTGTCTGTGTACACATCAATCCTGCATCTAACCTATTCAAACGAGCGTCTCTTAGTAGCTCTTACCTTTAGAAAGTGCGATGCAGTGCTGGTTGCCACATATGACCTGTGAAATCCGATGTTCACACAACTTCTTGATCAATCTGTACATTTGGGTGATATGAGAAACAAAAATACAGGACAAGATAAATTTCATATGAGAACAATCACAAATGCAAATCTGTTATATGTCAATATTTCTGGGGTTGGTGCAAAAAATAAATAAAAGATTTAACCTTTTTTTTTTTTTTTTTTTTTACCAAAAATAGCAAACTGAACTTCCCTTATTAACTTCCACCTCACTAATTTCATTATATATATAAATATAAAGTTATAAATAGTTTATATAAAGTTTAGTAAGGGTTAGGCTTGTGCAATTTTAACTATTCACAATTTTCTATTGCTTAAATAAAATAAACAAATTTAATCACAAACCAATTAATTGGTGACTGACTTAAAAAAGAAATTGCACCATTTCAGGTTTAAAAGGAGTAAAAGAGGATGTAAAATGATTCCCAGCTGCACAGATGAAAACTTGCATGTTAAATTGAGGAGCTCCTACTGTATAAAAATTGTGCATTACATTGCATTACTTTACATTACAATGCAACATAATGTAGTGTAATGCAACATAATGCACGGTCATGTAAAGTAGTGTAATGCAATGTAAAGTAATGTGATGCATTGTAATGAAAAGTAATGCAATGTAATGCACTGTCATGTAAAGTGATGCAATGTAATGAAACGCACTGCATTGTAATGTCATGTAAAGGGATGCGATGTAATGCATTGTAGTGTAATGCAATGTAATGTGATGCATTGCAATGAGAAGTAATGCATTGTAATGTAATGTCATGTACAGTAATACAATGCATTGCAATGCAATATAAAGAAAGATATGCATGACAGTGTATTTTAAAGTGAGGCAATCTAACATAATGCACTGCATAGCAATGTAATGATGTTATGCATTGTAATTTATTGAGAAGTAATCTAATGGATTGAAATGTAATCTAATATATGGCACTGTAATGTAATAAAAATTGTAATGAGAATAGTGTTTTTAGTAATACAGTTTAGACTTTTACCATTTTTTTTAGCCCGTATGCATGTTCCTTTTGTTTTTATGCAACAAAGATAATTTAATGGCATGAAGATTTACTGTGACCAAACAAATATATACATGTACAAACATTTATTTTCCATACTCGTGACATCCCGGGCAGTCAGTTTCTCCTAACCTTGATTCCTCCTGTAAAACTTGCCAAAGTTGTTCTTCACTAGTTGGAGATTTCTTTTTGACCTTGTGATCCAGTTCATCCCAGAGCATTTGCTTTAAATAACACTTGGGTTGAGTTTGGACCTATGATTCAGGTCAATGCCTTGGTGAAGTCGGGTGTTGCATGGTGTTGGATGTATGGAATTGTAGCCATGTTGGGTTAGTATTCCTTTGATCCAGAATAAGTCTTCAAAATTCCCTGCTTCAAAACAGCCCCAAACTATTAAGCTTCTACCTCTGTTTGACTGTGAGGGTGAGACAGGCTGCTAGCCTCTTCACTCCTGTTCTCCATCTTACATATGTTATTCTGTGAGAGCCAGAAATGTCAACTTCGGACTCATCTTTCCAGAGAACCTTCTTCCAGTCATTTCCAGTGTTTTTGACTTGCATTGAAACAAAAGGAACATGCATGTGTCTCAAAAACAACAAAACACTAAATGTTCCCAGACTTTTGCCAGGCACGGTGTAGATATTGGAGATTGTGGGAATGCAGGATGATCATTTGTTATAATCACACCAGGTATCAGCTCTTTTTCCTCTTACCGTGGAACTCTGATGGCTTCCTCCGCTGTGCCGAGACCCAGCTGCCCCCGTTCGCCTGCGCCCCATGCAAACAGTTGCCCTTGCTCGCTCAGTGCCAGAGAGTGGGCCTGCCCACATGCCACGCCTGCAATTTTCTGGGCATCCAGCGCACCGACCAGCTCTGCGGACACATACAGAGACGCGTTATTATTATTATTAGGTGACATAAAACCGTAATTCACCGATTCATATCCAGTAAACCGAACACTGTGCATGAGTCAGTACATCCTGAATAGTCAGATTACACACACATTCACACCCAGGGGCCAATTCAGTCTTTCTCCAGCCCACCTCTGTTTAGTTTTGCCAGCTTTCATTCAAACAAATTACACAACGGTCCAGCTTCCGTTTTCAAGTTTAACACTATCCAATACGTCCCTAAAACTCACCGCACGCACTCGTCCGCATCCGAGCCGTGAATAACGACTCGCCTCTGGGAAATATTCTGGCACGTCCATTATTCAGTACGTTTACTTCACAGTGAATGTGAGCAGGTGGTGATGAGAGCAGTCGCTGTCGAATTAACACGCTGGGTGAGGGATAGCAAACGCCGTTATTGGAAGATAATCAACTTCGTGATGGGAAGTCGCTGTGCCACATTATTTACTGTCATCATTTACATCAGACAACCACAGCTTTTATTTCTTACAGTTCTCAGCAGATTTTGGAGGGGAGAAGTACTGCCATGAGTTATTCATAGATTATTCAAATAAAACACACACGCACAAGCAAAGACACACACACAGACACAACAGGCACACATACAAGATGCATACACACACACACACACACACACACACACACACCCCCACGCAAATACAAGGCGCATATGCACACTACTGTATACATACATGAAAGCTGCACACACCAATACAAACACGGAACACACACACACACACAATTCTGGTTACAATTATAATCACAGGTAGTACCCGACTTGGACGATGGAGACTTGGCCTAGCCAACCCAGGAGTCTTAAAGAATGGAGATCACTATGGCGAGACTAAAGCATCTCGTGAGTTTGGAGATGTGTACGTCCTCGCAGCATCCCAGCGTATTGTACCGCGTATATGCTGCTTCATTTGACGCAAAACGTCAAATATTTGCACAATCTTTTCTTAAGATGGGAAAAATATACTAATAATCGGACAATCGTACATTGGGACTCAATTGTTTAGACTATGAAACTGGATGTGATGTAGATCAAATATTCATTGCACACACACACACTCAAACACCGTACCAGGCTTGACTCCAGGCTTCTCGTGACCCAGTTGTCCGTGGCTGTTCGACCCGCATGTGTAGAGGCTCCCGTCGTGCATTAGGAACAGCGAGTGCTGCCCGCCGCACGCCGCCTCCTTCAGCCCTCTGCCATCGAACACGCAGCAGCTCCGCGGCTCAAGCACGGCCGCCTCGGACACGGCGAGACCGAGCTGACCCAAAGCCGAACTGCCCCAGCACAGCATCGCAGCTCACACGCCGAGAGAAGGGTAGAAACGACGGGGTAGACACAGACGGCGGTGGAGCTTTAGGCTACGTGGCCCAGCCTTCTTCGCTTCGAATGGAGAAGAAGCATAGCGGGGAAAAAGGTTCAAATTAACCGAAAGTGATAAACGAAACAAATAAGCATTTAAACGTTTACGTGTTCAGGGTTTGAGTCTTCGCCTATAAAAAGAAAGAGATTGCTTGCCTTTTTTTTTTTTTTTTTCATTAACACAGTTTATTATTATTTTAAATAAATAAACTCTCTTTTCGGCTTCTCCCGTTAGGGGTCGCCACAGCGGATCCTCCGCACGTTTGATTTGGCACATGTTTTACGCTGGATGCCCTTCCTAACGCAACCCTCCCCAATTTATCCGGGCTTGGGACCGGCACTGAGAGTGGCTGGGGATGGTTCCCTGACCGGGAATCGAACCCGGGTCGCAGCGGTGGGAGCGCTGCATCTTAACCACTAGACCACCAGGGGACATTATTTTAAATAAATAAATACATAAATAAAACCAAATACATAAAATAAATACAATTTAAAATAAAATGTCTGCTTGGTTAAATAATAAAATATCTTCTAAAAAAATTAAATCGAATAACTCAAATTCGTAGAATACACTTTTCTATTATATCGATGCGATTGAGTACTCGACTGATTGTTAAATAAACAGAAAAAAAATCCGTTAGACCCCATTCGGGTAATTCAGACGTTTATATTCCGTTCTACTTATTCTCAACATACTTTAACAAATCTCTTCATTCCTTTCATCCTTCATTCATTGTCAAGATTTTCTCCTTTGAAGCTGGACATAAAACACTGAAGAATCAAAAGCGCTAGACTCGTAAATCGTATTTCCGGTATAGAGTGAGTAGATACAGTGACACTGTGCTAACTATAGTTTCTTTCACATACCCCTGGTTTGTATATAGTGTAGAACATTTATAATAATAACAAAAACAAACAAGCAAAACAGCTCGAAGTGCGATGCGGAGACTAAACGATCTTGCGGTCCTCCACTTAAGTTTGTGAGGAAACTCAAGATTTTTTTCCCAAGTAGGAATGGTAATATGTTCTATAATAGGTACTTGATATCTTTTGAAAAACACAAGACATTACAGTGGAACGGTAAAGAAGGCAGGGTTGCTGCTTCGATCCTGAGCTCGACTTGCATTCTGGATATCCATATGGGTCTCCTTTGGTTCCTCTGGCTTCCTATCGCCTCGTAAAAACGTTCCAGTCACTGATTTACCGCGAGCAAATTGCCCTTGTGTGAAGGAGTGCTGAATGTGTGTGTGTGTGTGTGTTCTGTAAGACACTGGGAATGCGTTCCTGCCTCACACCCTAATCTCCCTGGGAAGGGCTCCAGAATTCAGAGTGGACTCCGGACCCGGATAAAGCAGTTCATGAAGATGTTGATAAACTCGTTATTGTAAATATTAATATTCTGCTCTGGGATTCAGCCAATCGAGAGTGGATTCCAACCTCACAGCTTCATATCTTACGGGTTATGATGTTGGGCTTCTGATCAAAAAAGGTGACGGGTTAAAATCCCAGCATCGCCAAGCTGCCAGTGCTGGGCCCTTGAGCAAGGCCCTCAACCTTTAAGTGGTCAGAGTGATAAATGAGATCATTGTAAGTCACTCTGGATGAGGGGAGGTCCACCAAATCCTGATGCACATAAAGTAATTACTCAGTGATGATGATGATGATGGTTAGTCGTTCTCAATGATGAGCCATTGTGTTGATCCTGTTGATACTTCATTGATCTCTTGGATCTAATAGATTTCTTCTTTCTCCCTCACTGATGATAATGGAGTTTCTTTTTTTCTTCCTCACTGATGGAGTTTCTTCTTTCTTCCTCACTGATGATGATGGAGCTTCTTCATTCTTCCACACTGATGATGATGGTGTTTCTTTATTCTTTCCCATTGATGATGATAGTGGTCATTTCCCATTCATCCTCATCCTCCTCATTCTTCCTCACTTTATGATAGTTGTGTTTCTTCTTTCTTCCTCACTGATAATAATGGTGGAATTTATTTGATCTTATACACTGATGAAGATGATTATTACTACTATTTAGATCCGGAAATAAAATGTACCTTTTAAAAATCCATTCTTTGTTCAGACACTGACAAATGTGAAATCTACTGTTCCTATGGAAATTTAAGTTAATCTCATGATCATGGAGAAACAGAAGTCAATTGTAACTCACCACATTAACAGATACAGCAGGTACGGTATATATATATATATATATATATATATATATATATATATATATATATATATATATATATATATATACACACACATATACACACACACACACACACACACACACACACAGTTTATGAGCTGAAATGCTCAGATGATGAAACAAGCCAATCCTTATTTCTCCTTAATTCTCAAGATTAGTAGCTAGATCGATAATAAAATAATTATAAATTATTAAATACAACGTTCCCAAAAACCCTTTTACATCTGATCTAATCCTCGACATCACTAATAACTAAACTCTATATATTTATAAAACATTTCAAACAGGTAGGCTAAGCACCTAGCATAACTAGCAAACACTGTCAACTGTCCAAATGGCAGGCTAGCAGGCTAACTAACCGAACGAGCAAAAACAAAATAAACGAAATAATATAATCCGAATTACGTGTTCAAACCTACCTTGAAAGGTACATACCCGTTTCTCAAATGACACCTTATTTTCTGCTTCTCCGTATGTTATGGTAATAACAAGGAAGTTAGGGTTAGGCGCTCTTCCCAAATACAGCTCTGTGCACTACATTGAGTCACTACACTGTGCATACAGCCCGATTAAATCTAGTGCTCCCTATGTAGTGTGAGTAGATACAGAAACGACGCTGTTTGAACTTCAGCCTGAGATTAAATCTGGGCGTCACCGATCACGTGACTGTGTCTGGCGTCAGGAGAGCCAAAGGAGGCCAAAGACATACATGATTTATTTATAATCATTATTATTCAATGAATAAAATATGTTAAAAAGTCACTCGGGAGTAGTTTAGGTAATTAAAGTTGCATTAGACTTGTTTTTTTTTTACTTCAAATACATTTCTATTTGAAATAATAAAACATGAATCTGATATCAGACTTAATGATTTTTATTTCAAATAAAAACCTATTTATTATTATTATTATTATTATTATTATTATTATTATTATTATTATTATTATTATTATTATTATTATCATACAATTGTTGTTTCATATGAAGTAGAGTAAATTGTTTATGCTCATGAATATGTATAAAATTATTCCCAATAGTCTTTTTTCCTCATTTCGTATCTTTTCTCTCGATTGTGCTGCGTAAAGGAGTGTCTGTTTCCATTAGAGTTTCTATCCAATCATATTTCCCATCACGTCTTGCCAACGTGAACAAAAGATTCAGCAGTGAGGAAACCTGAGGCATAAAGGGCATATCAATAAAGGTTTAGCCAATCAGATTGTGAGTTGTTTACTCCAGGGTCATCTACCAGGCGTACAGTAACTTCAGCATTTTCACAATCCTTTGAATAAATGGTCAGACAGTGCGTTAGTCAGAGCTTATTTATTATCTGTTTTTTAATTTTTTTTATTTTACAGTGATTGATAGAAGAAAAGAAATTAAATCGCTTTTACATTCATTCTTATGGGGAAAATTAGTTTGAACATCTGAGCAAATAGACCTACGAGCAATTTTCATGAATGAATTATGCTCGTCCAACGGGGTTTTACTGTATTAACAAAAAAAGTCTAACATAAAGAATAAAGTACAATACAAACTAATTTAAGAACTAATTTTGGCTGTATCTTAATCAGCTCTTTAGTTCGGTAGTCGGGGTGCTAATCAGAGTCAGCCAATATAATCACTATTGCAATACCCTTCTATCAAAATCCGGAATGTTTGCTCCAGAAAAAAAAAAGAAAACATGTACAACACATTAATTGCTGCACGCACCCAATCTTTTACATTTGTCCAAAAACTTCACAATATGTGATGGCATGAATGAGTTTGTCTCGAAGTACGTCGATGTTGCTGTAGTTTGGAAGGTGTAAAATGTTGAAACATGTCTGGGCCGAGGGGAAACGGTCGTCTGCATCATCATTGTTACTTTTCACAATTATCAGCTTCCTATTAGACAGTCCTCCTATTGGCAAGCGATCTGTCCCATACACGAAAGCTGTGAAAAATGTTTGTGTCATTTAATTATAGTATTATATCTCTTTTGCCAAGACATTGTACAATTGTCCATCGATCCATCCATTCATTAGTAATCTATATACTGTAAATTGTAAAATAAATACCGTATTTTTCGGACTATAAGGCGCTACTTTTTTCCCCACACTTTGAACCCCGCGGCTTAAACAATGAATCGGCTAATTTATGGATTTTTCCTGGGTTTTTCCTGGTTTCACAAACTTCAAGCCAAAAAACTGAGCCCCATAACGATGATGTTCCTCTGACGTTTGACCTGCCGCTCACTCGGACTGTCTGCAGGAAATGCGAATCATTCGTCATGCTGAAAACAACCGGGCATGAAAAACCGCACTTCACCTGTGTTCTGAGCAGCTAATTTTTAAACGCACGACGATGCCAAAAGATAAACTCTCGAGAGAAATAGTTGTGAAAGGAAGGAGGAAGACAGTGAACAATGACTTTCTTGGTAGGCTACTGTTTAGATACAAGCCGTGTAACAGACACTGTCTTTCATTAAAGCCTGTGTAAAGTTCATTAGTTTCAGTGTATACTGAAGACAGGTGCGGCTTATTGACAGGTGCGGCTTATTTATGTTCAAAATAAAAATCTTTGTACAATTCAGTGGGTGCGGCTTATATTTGTGTGCGCCTAATAGTCCGGAAATTACGGTACATTACAATCTAATAGAAGAAACTTTTAATATGTTTAAACTAGGGCTTTCAAGTGATTAAAATATTTAATTGCGATTAATCACATTATTGTCATGAGTCAACTTGTTATTAATCGCAATTTAATCGCACATTTTTATCAGCTATAAATGTACCTTAAATGAATACTTTTCAAGTTTTTAATACTCTAATCAACATGGGCACAGTCGAATAGGGATGCTTTATGCAACTGGGTGTTTATTATTAGTAAAACTAAGTGCATCATAGGGGATTTTGGTGCTTGATTTAAGATTTGGTAAAGAAAGGATGTTCTCAATAAATGTGTGTTGCATTGGAGGTTTTAATTATTTAACAAACAGAAATGTCCGCTGCATTAATCACGTCAACAAAATTTGTGCCGTTAAAATGAATTTGGGTTAAAGCTTTATTAACGCGTTGATATTGACAGCCCTAGTTTTAACATAATGTTTTCTCGCAGTGGCAGAGGCCAAGGTTGTTTATAGTGTGATTATCACTAATAGGAAGCATTGGAGATGGTTATGGACTGATTATCACACTGGAGATATATATATATTATTAAGTGTCAAACTTACTCAGAAACTTCTTCTGGTTTTCTTCACTCAACTCAAAGAAAACAGACCAGAAGTTCTGAATGAGCTCTTCTGAGGGTTCACAGTTTTCATTTGTAGAACCCTGATAAAAAAAGACAATATAAATGTATATATAAAAATCAATTCCGTTTTAGTATGCAAAATAATATTGAAATGTAAGTAAATGTGAAAACAATCTAAATTCTTTGTACCTTCTGAAACTCCTTCCACTCGTATTTAGACACACCATAGAGTAAGTCTCTGAGCTCTTCAGACTTGAATATTTCCCAAAAATGAAAGGGGTTTCCACGAGAAAAACCTTTCTCAAAACTCCTAAATTGACTTTCCACAGACTTGTTGAAAACAAAGTCGACATACAAGTCCACGTATTTCTGCCTGTAAAAGAATGGAATATGTTATGCTGTGTTTAATAGTTGCATTTAAATGTGCTTCATTTTGATAGAAATATATCTAAATGAGATCACAAAGCACACGAACATGTCTACCTGTAATGTTAGTGATAACTATAGAATATCGGTTTATTCTACAAGCAATAATGCACTCCCATACCATCAGAGCGACAACTTTTTGAACTGAGCACTGATAACAAGCCCCAATGGTCCCTGTCCTCTTTAGTCCGGAGGACATAAAGTCCATGGTTTTCCAAAAAGAAATTAAAATTTCAATTTGTCTGACCACAGAAGAATTTTCTATTTTTGCATTTTTGGATCATGTTCACGCATGCCTTCTTCTTTGCATGATAGAGAATTAACCTGCACAGTACCAAAAAAGTAGATGGTAGCATTTTTTATCATTATAGGACCCATGATTTAGGCTTAAAATGCACAAAAGAGAATGATATAGGACTGTTCAGTAGCTATTTTTTTTTTCAGCACATGTATTTACTTAAAATTACTAATGTAATGAACATCGAAATTATAATAATTTGGTATTGTACTGAAGTACAGTAAGTCAAGCACCTCAGATCATTACCAAAGTAGCTCGGGCTACAATAATAATAATATTAATTCAACATCTATAAATGTTGAATTAATTCTCAAATCAGAATAAGTTTGTAATTACATTATAAAGATTGCATCCAGGTTTACATTTTGGTCACATAGACTACAAGATTTAAAAAGTATAAATGCATGAAAATAATGTTAAAAAACACTCTCTACCTGTTAGCTTTCGTGACTGGAATTTCTGCTCCATTTGGAATGAGTTCTATTCCTTTCACCTGAGAGGAAACAAAACTTATACAAGGCACAATTTACCTTTTAAGTATCTAGTAAAAATTCTAAAAACTAATCTTACTGTGAAATCCAAATAGAGATCCTCCACGACATCCTCTTCTTCTGTGAGTAAATCTTTTAGACTTCTATGTTGGGAGGACAAAAGAACCTTGGTATTGCAAGTCTATTTTTAATTTTACAGAGAGTATGTTATTTCTTAGAAGAATGAAGCTCAACCTGGCCTCCACTGGTGAAAGCTCCTCCAGGTCACTGAGAGTTGGACTGAGCTTCAGCAGCTTCTTGAACAGTGCCACCGGGAAGCCGATGTTCATAAAGGTGTGATTATAAAAAGCCAATCCACAGATGACACCAAAGAAGTACTGAATCGAAGATTTTGGGTCCTCCTGGCTGGATCCAGAATCCTACAGTGAATTGAAAATCAGATATAGTGGCTTGTACTAATCTTCAGTGCAAACATCATTAAAAAATCAGACCCACAGTAGAGAAATAGAAGAGTCCAGAGTCTTCGAATAGTTGGGTTATGCTGGAGTCTTTTGTTATTTCCTGTGTGATCAAAGTGAAGAATTCACTCAGCAGACCTCCAGCATCGATCCCATCTTCTAGAGCAAATTTCACCTGTCAGCAACATAAAAAAATGGATATTTAATTGTATTGAAGTCAATCCTTTTTTTTTCATTCCATAGTGTTAAAATAACTATGTAATTTTATACCTTTAAAAACTGATTAAAATCATAGGAGCCTGTTTTCAGGAACACAAGTGTGTCAGCCAACACCGTTTCTCGCTTCACACACAGTTGGTTTATATAGTCAAATAAAAAGCAGGGTGTTTTATACTCTAGCTGTGAAAACTTCATACAGGAAAGCACACAATTTAGTAACTCCAAGGACAAGCAGAATGGATATTTAATATAATGTATTTAATATAACTTTCATGCCAAGTATGTATAGTTCATTTACCCTGAACAGTATGCATTTACTCTTCATGTCAAGGGTAAAGGGATACAAGATTAGAAGATCAGAACTTTCCTTTAAAAAAAAAGAAAAAATTATAATCATTAAAAAATCCTAACTATTACATTTTATGCTTATTTCAAATGCCATACAAGTGATTACTACATACCAAAAAGGTCAAAGTAGCTAGGTGCTTTGGGTTACTGAAAAGCAAAGGCATCTGTAACAGTGTAGAGAATATCAAGACATTAGGCAGTTGCCAGTTGAAGTGGTATTTGATTACGATTATAATCAGATCAGTTACCCAGAGATGTCTGATGCATTTTTTTTTAGATCCTGGTGATGTTTTGACATGCCTGATGATTGTGCTTATTTTATTTACATATAACATTATAATGGCAAGACTCAGAGGTCCCTAGTCACCTGATCACGACCCAGTACCGGGCCTGGGAAGATTAGTTACCAGTTTGGTTCTGGGGAAAATCTCGAAAGATACGACACTTTATTATTTATTGGGTGTTTTACCCTTTTAATAGCCATTATCCATATTTATATGACACCGTTTTATAAAACATTATTTCCACACTTTTAACAGGTACGGCTCATTCGAAGGAAGTGTGCAACAAACAAACAAGTGTGCAACAAACATCCTTCGAAAAGTTTCTTACATGGAGGAGGGAACAATAGACAATGCAATTGTGATAATGAAGAGAAAGGCAGCTACTGAAGAGAAAAATTAAAAAAGCAGCTTTTAACTGAAAATATGACTTGTATCTAAACTATGTTTGTGTGTGTGTGTGTGTGTGTGTGTGTGTGTGTGTGTGTGTGTGCGTGTGTGCGTGTGTGTGTGTGTGTGTGTGTGTATGTGTGTGCTCGTGCATGCGTGTAAAATAAATGTCAAAAATACACGAATGATTATTTTTTTTCAGTTGTATGCAGTTGTTATGGAGATGCAATTTCAGTTTGTATGTCCATAATTTAGGTCCCTTCCCGTGGGCTCACCACCTGCAGGAGGGACCGTAAGGGACGGTGCTGTGAGGAATGGGCAGCAGTCGAAGGCGGGGCCTGCTTAGACTGCTGCCCCCGCGACCCGAATTACGGATAAGCGGGAGAAAATGAATGAATGAATGAATAATTTAGGTCCATAAAATACATATGTTAGTATATTTTCCTATACTATACTTCTGAGTACAAGAATATGTGGCTTTAATTCTGTTTCTAATTTGAATGCTTTTGGTTTTATATTTTTATAGTTCCACATTTCCTGACTTTGCAGTCAGAGTGATAGAATAATTGGTTAAAATTCAAAACAAAAGAAAATAAGATTTCTCTTAATTATCTTACCTCTTCGAACAAATTTCTTTGTAAGTTCAGTACTTTTAAATCATGTTGGTTCACCGAAAAAGGTAAACAAAAATAATACTTTTAAAGCAAAGAATAACAATGAATTCTTATTGATAGATTTTATTTTACCTACACTTTATGTATAAATGTATTGGGGTGCCTGACTTTACCAATGATATGTGTTTCTTCAGCATACTGCGCCACAAAGTTACAAACTAGAAGACCCAAACCTGTTCCAGCATGACATAAAGCCAGCTCAATAAAGATATGACCTGCTATAAAGCTCTGACTTCAACTCTAGTGAACACCTTTGGGATGAATTGTAATGCTGTCTGCATTTAGACCTCTTCACCCAACATCAGTACCTGACTTTACTAACACCATTGTAGCTGAATAAGCACAAATCTCCACAAGCTCACTTCTAAATCTAGTGGAACATCTTCTCAGAGTGGAGGTTATTACAATGGAAAGAGAACTGGATCTGGAATGGGATGTTTAAAAAGTATGGTCTTTGTATAAGTCATTGAATGCAAAATGGTTAAACCAGTTATCATCATGTCATTAAAAATTTTCGTAAATGTGACTTAAAATGATGAATTGTGCAGATGAATCTTGAATGTCACTAATGAAGGCGAGCAAACGGCTTTAGATCAACCAATAATCAACTAGTTCTCAAACAGGTCAAACGTGAATCCTGTAAAACTTCAATTGGAGAGTGAATACAGACAGAGCAAAACAAAGAATTATAAATTCTAAAAAATGAATGAACAACTAAGAAATGATCAAACACTTATAAAGTGCAGTACAGTTTTTCTCAGCTGCTTTGGAGCGTTTCTCAGATCAGAAATGAAATTCTCAAAACTACTTGTTCAACCTCAGTCATTTGGTCACCTGTGCACTTCATTAAAAAAAAATTCTCTTTGCTTTGATCAAATTGCGACTGCTTTGGTACATCATTTAATCGATTGTGTACAAGTGTCTGCTGTTTCCTACATTATCAGTTGTTTATGTTCATGTTGATCAAAATATATTCTACTGGTTTCACCTGAATAGTTTTAACAACTAAAACATCTCCGCTTCAGTTCATTGTATAAGTCATTAAATGCTAAATAATTAAAACAGTTGTCAGAATCTTACATCTAAAATTTCTATTCAACTTTTTTATTGGTAAATGTGACTTGAATTGATGAATTGTGCAGATGAATCTTGAATGTGTGAATAATGAAGGCGAGTGAACGGCATCAGATCAACCAATAATTAACCAGTTCTCTAAAACAGGTCAAAGGTGAATTTGTGAACCTCCAACTGGCAACAGAGAAAAACAGAATTACAATTTCTAAAAATGGATGAACAACCAGGAGATGAACAAACCCTAGTGTAGTACATTCATAGTGTGAATCCTGTCTGGTCTCTTGCAATCAACACTCCATATACAGTAATGTGTAAATTTGTGCTGTTATAATGTATATACATACAAAAGAAGTTCAGCCTCATGCTTTTTCAATCATTGTAATCCAAATCTTGGAAAACACTGAGACCATGCGCTGTCATACTGACAACATGACTAAACATTTCGAAGAATGTGTGCGTAAACAATGGCAAAGGGACTTTTCATTCTGATAGGAAGGAGATGTTTATTGACACAAATACTTACTTTTGCGAGATGAACTAAGGATTTTAAAAAAATTACAGGCTTTTGCAAAAAAATCCAATGTATTGTGCTGTTCATCTTAATTGTTTCGAGAAATGCACTTAATCGTTTGCAAAAATTAAGGATGATTTAAGAAATGCTCCAAAACAACTGAGAAAAACTGTGAGATCAGTTATAACAAGATTAGCTTGTCAACTTTGTGCCAAAACCCAAATATGATATTCAGATATCAGGCATGGCAATAAATCTCAAACAAACTATAAATATTTATGTTTACAGTCCATAAGCTGAAAGACATAATACTAATATGAGGTTTTTGAAATGACTTACACACTTACCATTTTGAAAAAGTCAATGAGCTCCTTGATAAGGAAGTAGTTTTCAGGCAACATTGTAAATCTCTGATTGTTGATCTGCAAGTAAAGAAAATATGTATGATATAAATATATATATATATTCATATATTAGATGTTATATTAAATGTTAATAGTTATTAGTATACTACTATACTATATTACTGCTATACTGAATAAGTTAAGGGATTTCATTGTCTTTTTTACAATGTACCAAGGTGCTACTTGACTGATATACACACACATACAAACCCTATTGAAATTTTTTGGACAAGTAACATGTAACAAGTAACATGTTACTTGTCCAAAAAATTCCAATAGGGTTTGCATGTTTGTGTATATCAGTGTATATCAGTCAAGTCTCTTACTGAGGAGTCTGATGGCTTATGGGAAGAAACTGTTAGACAGTCTGGCTATGAGAGCATGAATACTTCGATACCTTATTCCAGATGGCAGGTTTATAAAGAGTGTGTATGATGGGTGTGTGTGATTGCACCATTATCATGCAATTACATTAAACTATTAGATTATTACACATCTGTAAAAAAGTCTAAAAACTATATATCTATCCAGCGATAGAGTGTGAGAGAGAGAGAGTGAGAGAGAGTGAGAGAGAGAGAGAGAGAGAGAGAGAGAGAGAGAGAGAGAGAGAGAGAGAGAGAGAGTATATTAATAAGAGATGATGTATTTTATGCTCATTGCTAGACTATGATCATACTATACTATTACTATGCCAAATAAAATTAGTTTATATATGAGTTCGACAGAGTGAAAGAATCAATTAAACTATTAATCTACATGATGTCAAATTGTATTAATAATACAATGGAACTAGTTATATTAGCTGCTTTCACTTATTAATATTATGCAAAATTAAATCACAAAAAATGTCTAAAATTAATTCATATATATAAAAGACAATAAAAAAGAAGAAACTCCATTTCTTACACTGTAAAGCTTTTTCAGAACATTTAGCAGAGGTGATGTTTTAGTCCAGTGGTCACATACTGTATTGGTCATCAGTGACATGAAGTGAGCAGACACCGAGTGAAACACCTTCACCAGAGTCCTGTAGTAGTAGTAGGGGAGTTTAATCCACAGGCTGGCTGAAAAAAGTTCCACACATAATTAGCACCAATTGTACAATATACACTGTGTATTTTATGCGTTTACAGTGTCTGTCGAAAGTTTGGGAAGACTTATTGATTTTGAGAGATTCATGCATGTTCCTTTTGTTCATATGCAGCAAACTTAGTAATTTATCAGCCTAAAGATTTAATGAACAAATTTAGAAATGTACAAAACTTTATTTTTATTGAAAAATCCACTTTTATCCTTAATAACAGCTTCACAAACTTAGTTTGACAGTTTGTTTTCCCAAACATTCAGCTAAAATACTTTGTACTCTTGTAAAACTTGCCAAAGGTGTTCTCAATTAATTAAATATTACTTTCTTGCTATCCAGTTCATTCCAGAGACGTTCAATAGGATTTAGGTGCAGTGACAGAGCAGGCCATTCCATGATAGATAACACTCCAACCGACTCTGTTTGCTCTCTAAAAGACAACTGGTCCTATTTTTCACATGTATTTTTTTAACAGAATTTAACACTGACCAGACAGTAACCTCTTTTCTCAGCCTGGCTTCCACTACTCTTTCCCATAACTTCATGATGTGACTGATCGACTTTATTCCCCTGTAGTTACTGCAGGTCTGCACATCTCTCTTATGTTTAAAGATCGGTACCAGCAAACTCCTTCTCCATTCCTCAGGCATCCTCTTACCTTCCAGAATCTTGTTGAACAATCTGGTTAAAAACTCCACTGCCATCTCTCCTAAATATCTGCATGCTTCTACTGGTATGTCATCTGGTCCAACTGACTTTCCACTCTTCATCCTCTTAACCTCTGCTCTCAATTCCTCCACTTCCTGCTTCACCATCTCCACACCATCCAACCGTCTCTCTATCTCATTTTCCCCGTTCATCAGCTTTTTAAAACACCCCCATCATCTTCTCAACACACTCTCCTCACTAGTCAACACATTTCCATCTCCATCCTTTATTGCTCTAACTTGCAGTACATCCTTCCCAGCTTGGTCCCTCTGCCTGGCCAATCAGTACAAATCCTTTTCTCCTTCCTTAGAGTCCAAATTTACATACAGCTCCTCATATGCCTTTTCCTTGGCTTTTGCCACATCCCTCTTCACCTGCTGCCCCATCTCCTTGTATTCCTGCCTACTTTTCTCATCACTCTGTCGATCCTAATTCTGTTTCGGCAACCTTTTTCTCCTTATGCTCTCCTGCCCTTCCTCATTCCACCACCATGTCTCGTTGTCTTCCTTTCTATTTCCACGTCACACCTAGTACCTTACTAGCTGTCTCCCTTATCACTCCTGCAGTAGTTGCCCAAGCATCCCGCCTTAATTTTTTTTAGTTTTCACATTTTTGTATCTTTCACGAAATCTAAAGATGATCAGTTAAGAAAATAAGTCCTTAAGAGGAACTGTTGTTAATCTTTTATTTGATAGAAATCATTAAATGAAAGCTTATATTTTGTAATGCTTTTTAAAAGATAATATTCAAGCAAGTCTACATCTGAGTCTATGCATGAGTCCCAAAAGTCCCCATACATAACATCTTTTTTTCAGCAAATCATCTTCCATGTTTTCTTATTTATAGCTATATGTACATATTGATCTTTCTGATAGCTGATCAGGAAGCTTTTTCAGATAAACTGAAAAAATAAATGTCAAGCCTATTAAACACTGTTGCCAAACTGGAAGCTATTTAGTAAACTGCTAAATTTTTTTACAGATTTTTGGGGCACAGTGTAATGTTGAAACACAATTTTAGCTTTAGTGTACATACTCAAGACATCCATTGATTCGGGCTTCAGGTGTTCGATAGCAGAGGCCAGATCAACAGTGAGCTGTGTACCACGTCCTTGTTTGTGCAGCACACGGAGGAGTTCAGGCAGGATAAGGTAAACCCTTAGAGCCTCCACATCAGCAGAATTCGAACTCAGAGACGGGAGAAGATCTTTCTCCACCACTCTTTCAACCTGGAAAGAAATCATATATCTGTAATGCAAGTAAAGTTGGACATCAACATAAAGGACATTCCTAATCTATGTTCTATTGACAAATCCATACCTCTAATAGAACTTTGTCCTTTTTGGCCATCTTCTCAAAAGCAAGACGAGCCAGAGATAAATCAAGGCCAGAATCCTCAATCGATGTTTTGTAATGTTTGTCCCTGCTAATATTACAAAGAGCAACATTTTTGTTGATTAATAAACTGATGAATATTCCAATTTTAAATGTTTTAGTGACACACTTTTATACCTTTTCTCACAGAAGCTCCAATTAAGGCATGCTGCTGACGAGAACATTTTCTTGATTTCCCTACAATGTAAACGGCACAATAATTTCCCAAAGTGTTTCATGTATATTACAGTTTTATTAGTTTAGTTTGGGATTAAAATAAGTGGAGCATTTTATAATAAAGAATATTTAAAAATCGTACATTAGTGAGTCTATAACATCTCATCAACAATATATGCACTATTAATCTTATATAATAAAAGAGGCACATCTAAGATAGAAATGATCTTTAATTTGGAAAATTTCTCCTCAAGTGCAGTGATTTCCTTCATACCTTAGATTTTTTTTCCATCCTTTTGAGTTACAGTGTGAAATCCAGTGCTTAATTATTTTATCATCCAACAATTTAGTGCCAATGCATGGACTTGAAGTTGCTTGAACTTGATCCTTTCACAATTACAAAGTAGACAAAAATGGAAAGGTTTCATTCAATCATTTCAATTAAAATACAAAAAGATTAAAACGATGTCCTTTGCTTACCTTTTTATAGATGAAGAGAACAGAAAGATTTCCTCCAGCAGTTATTTTCTTAACTCTCTGATCAGTGTTATATTCTGTTCAAAAATACAAAAATGGGACCAGTTGTTTCTGGCTTAAGCAAATACAGTCATTTAGTGTAGTCAAAAGTATGCTAATTGTCAGGATTTGGACTTGGGTTGTGTTATAGACACTAGATTTCCTCAATGTTGTCTTCTGTATGTTAAGACCAATAGAACTTTTTGTTATTAGTTTAAAAAGAAAAAAAACACTTTTTGTGATGAGTGAGGGAAGTCAGATTGAGTTAGGATATATTAGTAGAAGAATGCTGAGGATCTATCTTTACTCACTTCACATATCCATGTCTTTAGCACCAACCATATTATTCATTCATTCATTCATTTTCTCCCGCTTATCCGTAATTCGGGTCGCGGGCCAACCATATTATATCACTTCATTATTACAAACTGTTTTACATGCTGTTTACATGCTGTTGTTGTTTTGCACAAACCTTTTTGTTTACATTTTGTTAGTTAAAAGGTTCACTCCTGTACTCAGTTCTCTTTACTCACTGCACTGTGTAATATACAGTAGGTTTACTGGTGGAGCTATTTTGTGTTTTGTGTATTTGTCCTGCACTGTCTCTGTGTTGTCTTTGCACTGTCTGTCTTGCACTGCTTGCACCAGGTTGCACACGATGCACTTTATGTGGCGAGGACACGCACTAGTCTTTAGCCCTGTGTTGTAGCTTTATCTCTTGTTTTTGTAAGCTTTTGAAATACTTTTTGCTTTGCTGTGCCTTTTCCTAGAGAAAGTCTTTAGTTTTTTTGAGACCTTTTGCCTGTGTTTTTGTTTGTGTGGATTTTTTTTTTTTTAATATGTCTGGACTTTGGTCTGGTTGATTTAGCCTTTCTTGATTTTTTTTGTTATTTTTTTAATAAAGAAGACTTTTCACATATCAGATTCCTGTCCCTGTGCCCGGTTTCATGCCTTCCCCTGTGGTTTATTTCAAAAAGGTTCTGACTATTATGCTCAACCCTGGTTCGAGTCCTGACCATGACAAATAATTAATAATGTACCGAACCTGGTGGCAGCTGGACAGGAAATGGCACACACCGATTAGTCTGCTGGCCATTTCCCAGTTGACCTTGCTCTCCACATCCAAACGAGTACGCGGTGTTTGACGATTCAACCAGTGCCAGAGTGTGATGCCTTAAATTTAAGAGAGCAGCCTTCACATTAACGACTGCTGTAACTTAAATAAATAAAATAAATAGCATTTCAAATAAAAAAGAAAGGAAAGTGCTGGTATAGAAAAATGATCAACGGTGAGAATTAATGTTATCACATGTAGTTGGTTTTTTTTCCCCTCTTGGTGATTTTTTCTTATTATTCATAACAATTGGTCAATATTTGTTTTCATTATTCAGAAATGACCCATTGTGCATTTAATCTCTTTATCGTCGCATTTAACTATAAATGTCAAAAATAATGTTATTTTTCTGTTATTGCTTATATTAAATAGCTTATTTACAGCAAACATTTATTTTCTTACCAGTCAACCTGTTAAAGTTAAAAAGCACAGTTTGTCTTGACGACAAAAAAAAATTCCAGTGTCGGAAAACTGTGACTTAACTACTGACTCTTATAAAGCCCTAATTCTGGAGACTCCTTCCATAAATTCAACAATGAATTCTGATTTAATTCTGTTATTATACCTGTGGAAGGCCCTACAGACATTAATATAACACATTATTAATGTCCATACATTAATATAAACCTTGTAGCCAACACTGCTGTTGTTTTAATGATCATAATTCTAGCCAATTTTAAAATAATATAATAATAATTTTAATCATCATAATTTTAACCAATTAGATTAATCATTTCGACTCGTGACCTCACAAACTAGAGGTAGTTACTTACCGCCCACAGGCTATTTGGGACACTTTGGATCCCCAGAATTCGGCAACTACACGAGGACGGAGTTCATCTCTAAGTGAGTTATGCCCAAGCTGCCCATAACGACCTGATCCAAATGTGAATAGTAGTCCTTCCTACACAAAAAATCAGAAAAATGCTTTTAATTTCCATAATTATATATTAGTATCAATTATTACTATGTGTAAGGTGTTGAAGCAGGAAACTTGATCTTTTAAAGCTGAATGTTATGCTTTTTTCTGATAGTGATTACATTTTTGCTCATGTCCTCATCATTTGTAGTACTTTGTAAAACAGTTCACTTTTTGCATTTACAGCTCTGGCCATTAAGCATGTTATGCTTAAAAGGTAGATTGATTTGGATATAAAAATAAATATAATATGTCAAATGAATGTATTTTGATGAAGGTGAATTGACTGGGGATGCAGATAATTCAGTTCATTTAGAGAAAAAGAAGAAACAGAAATTTTTTTAAATTGTTTTCTGAGGTAAAAACTTGATCATTTAGTATATACTATGAATCTTACAGTAACATAGTACTTAGGGGAGGGGTAGCTCTGTGGATAAGGTGCTGGAGTACTGGTCGGGGGGGTTCAAGCCCCGGGATCACCAAGCTGCCACTCTTGGGCCCTTGAGCAAGACCCTTTACCCGCTGTGCTCCAGGGGCACTGTATCATGGCTGACCCTGCGTTTTAACCCCTGCTTCCGAGCAAGCTGGGATATGCTAAGAAAAGATTTTCACTGTGCTGTAATGTATATGTGACAAATAAAGGCTCTTCTATTCTACTTAAGAGAGTTTAGTGGTGAATGCATGTGGAAGTTTTAGGTTAAAAGAGATAACCTTTGTTAGAACAGCAGTATGGTCCTCTCCACATGAGACGAACACAGTTTTCTTCAAGTTCAGGCTCTTTACACAAACAGGGACGTGTCTGTCTGTGAAAACAAACCCTTTTACAACCACAATAACTGTACAGATATTGATACAGATGAGTTTTTAGTACATTGTCAGTACCATCAGTGTCTCCAACGCCCAGCTGTCCGGCACTGTTCCTGCCCCAACCGAACACCGCTCCAGAGAGAGACAGGGCGAAGCTGTGGTCTCCTCCAGCACTGATCTGAGCCAGAGGGATCCCACTCAAAGACTTAAGTGGCTCAGGAGATGAAAAACTTGGCTTATCTTTCCCCAAACCCAACTGACCGCTCGAGTTCTGACCCCATGTGAACAGCTGACCATCTGAGAAGACATGAGGGCAGATCTATAAGTGTCACCATAAATGTTATTAAACTGTAGCCTGAACTTTGTTATCTTATACACAGCATAATACTTCATTCCCTACTGACCATTTCAATGCACCTAAAAACATACTACATGATTCAACTGAAAAAGGGTGTAAATGCGTACCATTTGCTAGGACGACTGAATGAGAGTTTCCACACGCAACCTGCACAATGTGTATGTTACTTAAACAGCTGAATGTCCTGATAATGAAAGACAACAACAACAAAAATGTTAGGCAATTTGAATAGCAAAAGAAGAGGAGTTCTACAAGATGAAGATTTACCTGGGTATGTTGGATGAAGTTGCTGAATGCTTCCATTCACACACTTTCCCAGTTTCAGACACAAGCACAACATGCTTCTGCCCAGTGCTGAAAATGGCAACTCGCTCCTTCAAGTCTAAAGTAACTCCTAAAAACAAAAACATCAGTGTTATTTGTGTCAATAGTGTATACAATTCACATGCTGGGCATGTTTTTTCTCAATAAACTTGGTTTTGCATTGCATGGCAACATATCGCAATGTTTTACTAAATTCTAAACTACACCTACTGTAGTTCTTCAGTGGAGTCCTACGTTATTACCATCGTTATGATGCAATGGCTCTAGAAATCATCAATATTATAGAGAAAGGCAGCATAACAGAGCGCCGCATCACAGACAGGTATCTCATACTGTGAGAATTAATGCCACTTCTAAATCAAGAAAGCATTTGAACACAATTCAAAAATTCTCCATTCACTACAGCCATATACAGTAGCTGCAGTAAAATGAAGGCAAATTGTCTGTTTTTGTGCAGATTCCACAGGAAGGAAAACACAGAAGTATAAATAGTTCATGAAAAAGCTTCAGAACTTATTCAGCCTGACTTTTCTTCACCACTGTCAGCCAGTTTGCAATGAAAAAAAAAAAAAAAAACTATTAAATCTACCGGAATTTATTTATTTATAATATATATATATATATATATATATATATATATATATATATATATATATATATATATATATATATATATATATATGAGAATGTACAGTTTGCTACAGATGCGGTTTGCTAGCTCTGACTAGCACGGTCTCTAAACACAATCAAAAGACGTCAAAATGACGCCAATATTGTATGCCTGCTAGATGGCCCCTGAGTTGCAACTCAAAATCTCATTGGATAAAGCAACAGCTTCAAGCAACATGTACCTTTCGCTTTAGATGCCCTGCACTGCTAATTGTAAAGGCCTCACATCAGAATTCTTTGACCCTGACAACATGTGATGATAAAAACTCCAACATAAACATACACTGTAAGAGCAACACAACCATCAAATTAAAATATATCAAATGAAGGGACATTCAAGAACATATTTATGGACAAAAAAAAGTCCTTGCTGGCCCTGACACTCCACCACTGCTGTTTAGATCAGGTTGCACACAATGCACTTTATGTGGCGGGGACACTTACTTTAGTCCTTAGCTCTGTGTTCTGTTACGTAGCTCTATGTTGTGTGTTGTAGCTCTATGTTGTTTAATGTAGCAACAGGGTTCTGGAGGAACGTCGTCTCATTTCGCTGTGTACTGTGTCAGCTATATATGGTAGAAATGACAATAAAGCTTCTTGATTTGACTTGACTTGACTTGACTTGGCTGTATATACCATAAAGTTTCAATATACTGTACCTTCCAAAGCAATGTGCTGTAGGTAAGAAATACACCACTTCTGTGCATGTTGTTATAGGAAAATAATCAAGGCCAAAGTGGTTTAAATGAGACTCAATAACTCTAGTGGTTCCAAAACCCTAACAGAATTTACAGCATTTGACATACAGCTTTCAAAAAACCCCTTATGAGACAGAACAGATCAAGGACCGTGACGTCGCCCGGTATGGCGCAGCCGGGGCCTCACCCTGGAGCCAGGCCTGGGGTTGGGGCTCGTATGCGAGCGCCTGGTGGCTGGGCCTTCCCCCACGGGGTCCGGCCGGGCTCAGCCCGAAGGAGCGACGTGGGGCCGCCTTCCCGTGGGCTCACCACCTGCGGGAGGGACCGTAAGGGGCCGGTGCGAAGAGGATCGGGCGGCAGTCGAAGGCGGGGGCCTCGAAAACCCGATCCCTGGACATGGAAGCTAGCTCTAGGGACGTGGAATGCCACCTCGCTGGCGGGGAAGGAGCCTGAGATTGTGCGTGAGGTTGAAAGGTTCCGACTAGAGATAGTCGGGATCACCTCTACGCACGGCTTGGGCTCTGGAACCACACTTCTCGAGAGAGAGGATGGACTCTTCACCACTCTGGAGTTGCCCATGGTGAAAGGCGGCGGGCTGGTGTGGGTTTGCTTATAGCCCCCCAGCTCAGCCGCTATGTGTTGGAGTTTACCCCGGTGAATGAGAGGGTCATTTCCCTGCGCCTACGGGTCGGGGATAGGTCTCTCACTGTCGTGTGTGCCTACGGGCCAAACGGCAGTGTAGAGTACCCGGCCTTCTTGGGGTCTCTGGGAGAGGTGCTGGAAAGTGCTCCGACTGGGGACTCCGTCGTTCAACTGGGAGACTTCAATGCCCACATGGGCAGCGACAGTGACACCTGGAGGGGTGTAATTGGGAGGAACGGCCCCCTGATCTGAACCCGAGCGGTGTTTAGTTATTGGACTTCTGTGCTGGTTACAGTTTGTCCATAACGAACACCATGTTCAAGCATAAGGGTGTCCATCAGTACACGTGGCACCAGGACATTCTAGGCCGTAGGTTGATGATCGACTTTGTGGTCATTTCATCTGACCTGCGGCCGTATGTCTTGGACACTCGGGTAAAGAAAGGGGGCGGAGCTGTCAACTGATCACCACCTGGTGGTGAGTTGGATCCGATGGCGGGGGAGAAAGCTGGACAGACTTGGCAGACCCAAGCGTACTGTGAGGGTCTGCTGGGAACGTTTGGCCGAGTCTCCTGTCAGAGAGATCTTCAACTCCCACCTCCGGCGGAGCTTCGACTGGATCCCGAGGGAGGCTGGAGATATTGAGTCCAAATGGACCATGTTTTCCACCTCCATTGTTGAAGCGGCCGCTCGGAGCTGTGGCTGTAAGGTCTCCAGTGCCTGTCGAGGCGGCAATCCCCGAACCCGGTGGTGGACACCGGAAGTAAGGGATGCCATCAGGCTGAAGAAGGAGTCCTATCGGGCCTGGTTGGCTTGTGGGACTCCTGAGGCAGCCGACGGGTACTGGCAGGCCAAGCGAACTGCAGCCCGGGTGGTTGTGGAGGCAAAAACTCGGGCCTGGGAGGAGTTCGGGTAGGCCATGAAGGACTATTGGCTGGCCTCAAAGAGATTCTGGCAAACCGTCCGGCGCCTCAGGAGAGGGGAGCAGTGCCCTACCAATGCTGTTTACAGTAAAGGTGGGGAGCTGTTGACCTCACCTGGGGAGGTCGTTGGACGGTGGAAGGAATACTTTGAGGATCCTCTCAATCCCGCTGTCACGTCTTCTATTGAGGAAGCAGAGGCTGAGGGCTCAGAGGTGGACTCGTCCATCACCCAAGCTGAAGTCACCGAGGTAGTCAAGAAACTCCTCGGTGGCAAGGCACCGGGGGTGGATGAGATCCGCCTTGAGTACCTCAAGTCTCTGGATGTTGAGGGTCTGTCTTGGCTGACACGCCTCTGCAGCATCGCGTGGCGGTCGGGGACAGTGCCTCTGGAATGGCAGCCCGGGGTGGTGGTCCCTTTTTTAAGAAGGGGGACCGGAGGGTGTGTTCCAACTATAGGGGGATCACACTTCTCAGCCTACCTGGGAAAGTCTATGCCAGGGTACTGGAGAGGAGAATACGGCCGATAGTAGAACCTCGGATTCAGGAGGAACAGTGTGGTTTTCGTCCAGGCCAGGGAACACTGGACCAGCTCTATACCCTCTACAGGGTGCTGGAGGGTTCATGGGAGTTTGCCCAACCAGTCCACATGTGTTTTGTGGATTTGGAGAAAGCATTCGACTGTGTCCCTCACGGCGGCCTGTGGAGGGTGCTCCGGGAGTATGGGGTCCGGGGTCCTTTACTAAGGGCTGTCCGGTCCCTGTACGACCGAAGCAGGAGCTTGGTTCGCATTGCCGGCAGTAAGTCAGACTTGTTCCCGGTGCATGTTGGACTCCGGCAGGGCTGCCCTTTGTCACTGGTTCTGTTCATAATTTTTATGGACAGAATTTCTAGGCGCAGCCAGGGGCCGGAGGGTGTCCGGTTTGGTGACAACGTGATTTCGTCTCTGCTCTTTGCAGATGATGTTGTCGTGTTGGCTTCATCAAACCAAGACCTTCGGCAGTCACTGGGACGGTTTGCAGCCGAGTGTGAAGCGGCTGGGATGAGAATCAGCACCTCCAAATCCGAGGCCATGGTCCTCAGTCGGAAAAGGGTGGCTTGCCCACTTCAGGTTGGGTCATCATATGTTGTTTTATTAAATAATTCTTAATATAAACCGTAATTGAATTGAATTTTTTAAAGAAGATTTTTTGACATGGATCCACTTCTGGGACACCAAATTGCAATAAACGATGTAAAATTATATATAAAAAAACAATAAAAAGAAAAAAACAATAAAATATATATTTTTTTTACTTGGCTCACTTTTGTATACATGAATTAATATGAAAATAAATTAACAACTATAATCCATACTTTTAAATACTATTACAGTCAGGGTCTCAATAAAATGAAAAGCACAGACCACCTCATTATAGATCTAATGCATATGTGTCAAACTCAAAATAGGGCCCCGTTATTTTATGTGGCCCGCGAGAGCTGAAAAGGTCTGATTATCTTATAATAAATAAGTCGAAAAGGGTGCATTGACCATAAACTACATTTCCCATAATGCATGCTGATCATGCTACCCATGAAGTGACTGCATCCCACCACTAGATTGCAGTGTTTCCACATCAGTTCATTTTCCAAATTAGAAATACAAACAATGATCCCAAAATGTCCAGGAAGAATATTTCATCTCACATTAAATATTCTCAAATGTAGGCACAACTAAATTCCAGCATGCTATAATTGAATCCAAGAAACTGTACTGCACATAAATTTTTAAAAGTTATAATTTCCTTTAAATATAAATCCTTGAAATTAAACAAGACCTGGACTCCCATGCTAAAATTTACTGGCAAACTACTACTTTTACTTTTTACTACTATTACTGTGCTGAATATTTTTTTCCTTTATTTGCTAATTTCTCAGTTTCATACTGTTTCCACAGGTCAGTTTTCCAGAGAAACAACAGGATATTGATAAGGGTGAGAGTATTTGTGGACATGATGGGGTCACATTTGAAAATATGCTTGTGGCCACTTGAACTAGGAAACCTGTTCCAGCATGACAATGCCCCTGTGCACAAAGCAAACACAATTACGATATACTGTACTTTGCATGGATTGGAGTGGAAGATCTGCTATAGAGCTCTGACCTCAACCCTATTAAACACTTTTGGGATGATTGGAACAGTGACTCCACTTCAGGCCTCCTCACCTCACCTACATCAGTACCTGACTTTACTAACACCCTTGTGGCTGAATGAGCACAAATCTCCAAAAATCTGCCAAATCTTGAGGAACATCTTCCCAGAGGAGTGGAGGAAATTTTAAGAGCAAATTGGGACTAAATGTGGAGTGCATGCTCTGAAAGCACATACCGTACTTATGACCGGGTGTCTGCAAAACTTGGTAATATAAAAATAGATGAACATATAATGTACAATAGGCTCATCTTTCAAGATTTTCCCCCAAGTACTCTGGTTTCCTCCTCTTTATATAATATAATATAATATAATATAATATAATATAATATAATATAATATAATATAATATAATATAATATAATATAATATAATATTTATAATATATATATATATATATACAGTATATATATATATATATATATATATATATATATATATATATATATATATATATATATATATATATATATATATATATATATCCTTCAGTCTACAACGAAGAGGAGGAAACCAGAGTTGAAACATGAAGAGATTTGATTTGAACCCTGAACCAAATAGTAGTGAACCTTAAAACTTTATGGAAAATTAGAATAATGTTTAGATCTAATACTATTCATAGAGGTATAAAATTGTAACAAAAGCATAAAAATGAAAAATAACCCCCTGACTAATTTTTAAGCTTAAATGAAAGTGGTTAAAAATCTGAACACAAACTTACTGTACGGTGACTGTTTTTTCTTCAATATGTTGGATGTAACTACAATGACTTTCCGGTCCGGGTCCCTGAGAAATGTCACGAGCCCTCCTGTGATGGACAAATCCACAATTTTTATCCTCTGGTAGATTGCAGCAAATCCCTTAATATTCGCATGTGAATCATCATTTTCTATTGAATTCAGTTTGCCCCAGGAAAGTATTTCAGCCATAAATCTGTCTTCTCTGTAACAGGGTTTGAAGTCCAGCTGATGCAGAGAGCAAATAAAAGTGAACACCAACAAACTCGTAAAAAGAAACTTAAACTTTGACGTGAAATGAAACTGAAACCTTTACAACAAAACTCTACTGTAAGTTTCTCAATAAATGAGGAATATATTTTGTTTACACAAAAACTATGTTTATTTGCACACTTGCTCTACAATAATACCATTGTATATATCGACCTGATTTCTGTTTATAATAATAGCCATATATTATGTTCATAGTACATACACATCTGTAACCTTCTGTTTAAAGTAATAGCCATATATTTTGTTTATAGCACATATCCTTCTGTAAATGTCAGTTTATAGTAATAGCCGTCTGTATATTATGTTCATAGTACATACACATCTGTAAATTACTCCTATAATACTATTTAATTTAATTCATGTAAATCATGTAAACACTGTATATCCTCACTTGCTGCTATTGCACTTCTGGTTAGACCTAAACTGCATTTCGTTGCCTTGTACTTGTACATGTGTAATGACAATAAAGTTAAATCTAATCAAATATAATCTAATATTGATTAATATTTATGCCATCTCGGGGAGTTTTTTCTTGCCACAGTCACCACCGGCTTGCTCATCAGGGAAAAACTTACTTATTAAGAACATATTCACTTTTAATCACTACATTATCTGTGTAAAGCTGCTTTGAGACAATGTTCATTGTTAAAAGTGCAATACATATAAAAATTAATTGAATTGAATTAATTCTCCTGAGTAAAAGCCTGAGTAAAATTGAGTAAATAAAGTCTTCTTATATGGAGATAATATAAAATTATAATCATTAATACATGATCAGGATGTTTCATATGAAATTCAACAAACAAATGATTTTCCGAAATGTTTTGGGGAAACAAGTTGTCAACACGTAGGGGCGGAAACCCTGAAGCACAAGGAGAACATTGATATACAGGCAGGGATATACAGTATATATATATATATATATATATATATATATATATATATATATATATATATATATATATATATATATATATATATATATATATATAACATCCATAGAGATGTGAGTTTTACAATCTGGAACTGAAATTGAAATATTTATAATAAATAAGGGGGTAAACACAGGTACTGATGTAGGTGAGGTGAGGAGGTCTGTGGTGCAGTCCGCATTCCAATTTATCCCCAAGGTGTTCAATAGGGTTGATGTCAGAGCTCTATAGCAGGGGATCTTTAACTCCATACAAATCTCCATACATATCTTTAAGGAGTTTGTTTTTTATACAGGGGCATTGTCAAGCTGGAATGGGTTTGGGTGTCCTAGTTCAAGTAAAAAGAAAATGTAATGCTACTGCATCCATAGACACCCTGTACAATTATGTGTACATACTTTCGTCTAGATAGATAGATAGATAGATAGATAGATAGATAGATAGATAGATAGATAGATAGATAGATAGATAGATAGATAGATAGATAGATAGATAGATAGATAGATAGATAGATAGATATTGTCCTTGCAACGTACAGTTGTATAGTTTATTTAAACACATTATTAAAAAGTTTACATTTTATACATATACATTTATTACATAATATACACATGTTCATAGAGAAGCCTGGAGTCTACACCAGGAAACTTGGGACCCAAGTTCACATTTATAGTAGTGTGATTTGCTTTAGGTTATCCATATGAAAGCCTTTAAAATAAGTTAAATTAATTACCATAACATGGTTTTTAATAAAGTCCTTAACTAGATATCTATGACTCGACAGTGTATAGTCTGTTGCGAGATATAAAACATAACAGTAAAGAAGTAGAGCTTGAAATTATAAAGGTAAGTTACACTAGATTTAATGCATTCTTTCTAAATCAATGTAAATGTTCATTTACTTATTTATAAACCTTTCTGAAAGAAACTAATCACTCAGGCTTGTTTTATGTGAACCAGGAATAATGTGCGTTATTCGCGATTCTTCATAATATCTAAACCATAAAAAAAATAAATACCCTTGTTTTTCTAAAAAGGAGCTACCCCATGTAATTAGGCTGATATATTAACACACAGTACTGCTACGAACAAAGTCCATATTTTTTATATACCAGCACGAAGAGAAATAAAAAGATCTGATAAAACATTCTTGTTATTCGTCCCAGAATCCTCTTTTGTGATGTATGGCCTCGATAAGCTTTGTCTGGAGTATTTCTTTTGTTTCGTATACAGGAAGATCCAGTAAGTTATGGCAGGTGTAGGATTTGGGCAGATGATCCTGTGTGGAGTTAAACAGGGGTCGCACTCTCATCTTCACCTGTTCAATACCTAGTATGGGAACCCGCTCAGAGCCTGTCAGGAACACTGCAGAATGAAAATGCACCAGTTTATATAATAATATTTTATAGTTCCTAATACAACTTAAAGTGATTTTAAAAGGGATCATTTTAAAGTGCTAAAAAAAGAATTAAAAAAAAAAACATTTTCTTTATGATTTTTGAAAAATTTCCTCTATATCATGTCTTAACAGCTTTAACTGTTGCAGTTGTCTTTTTAAGAACTCAGATTTCATTCACTAACAACTACAGCATTATCTAATATTTATCTAAAGGCTTAGCATCATTGGGTACAGTCATGCCATGTCATGTATCCCTGAGCACTGAAGTCAGTGGGTAGAATCATTTGTTTTATCAGCTGGATTTTATGTTAAAGGCAATCCTTTTAACCGTTAACATCTGCATATATGATCGGTCATATAATCTGTATCCCTCTTTAACCCTCATACTGTCTATATTGTCTCACATTGTCTTCATTGTCAAGTCAAGTTTATTTCTATAGCGCTTTTCACAACAGACATTGTCTTAAAGCAGCTTTACAGAAATCAACAGTTAAGGTGAACGGTGTGTATTTATCCCTGATGAGCAGCCGTGGCGACTGTGACAAGGAAAAACTACCTTAGATGTTATGAGGAAAAAACCTTGAGTGGAACCAGACTCAAAAGGGAAACCCATCCTTATTTGGGTGACATCAAGAGTTTGATCATAAATCTTGCATAGTCATAATCATTGTCTTGCATAGTGTGTTTTTTCTTGTCTGTTTTGTCTCGTATAGTCCAAGCTGTATGTGTGAATATATATATATATATATATATATATATATATATATATATATATATATATATATATATATATATATATACATTTTTTTTACATTTAAAAAAAATTTTATTTATCTATTTTAAGGCAGTTAAGGGTAAATGATGATATAAGGAAAACAACACACAAAATCAAACATGTTTAAATTTCACCAAGCTGAGGAAGGGTATAAATGGTATGCATTCTTTCATAACAATCTAAATACACAATTATCTGTATTAATGTGACTTACTTAGGAAGGCTTTCTTGTCCTGGCTTGACAGTTTTTTAAACACTTTCCAGAACAAAACAATGGTTTGATGTTTTGCTGTAAATCCATCTTCATAGGTTGTATTCTGTTCGTCATAAAATGAAACATGGATATGAGTTTAAATAAAAAACAGATCACATTTTGCAGAAGATAACACAAAATTAATACAAAATATCAGAATATTCCATTAGGAAAGAGAACTAAATGTAGGTGTGTTTACCGCTTTGAATACTTTCCAGTCGTAATTATCTGAGCCCAGCATCACTTCTCTGAGCTCCTCTGGCTTAAATATGCTCACCAGGTTTCGGTCACATACTTTGTAGAACCCCTTCTTGAACTCATTAAACTCTCGCTCTACTGACTTGTTTAGCACGTAATCCACGTACGCATCCACAAATGCACCCCTGTCAAAGAAATAAAAGTGGTCATTGTTGATGTCTATGGGATTAACAATACAGAAGCAGGAAAGCAGAGAAAAAACAAGAGCTATCATAGAAGAGACAACGTGTGAGGTGCAATATGAGACTTAATACACGTGCTACCTAACGATGACAACAGTGAATTATGAATGACGTGTATAGATCATGTGACCTGAAGGGGCTGTAGTCTGTGGCTGTAGGCATGATCCTGACAAGGAGAATAAGCAGCACTTTGGAAATAAATGTAGAGAAATACACCAACCAGGCATAGCTTTTTGGCCACTGATCAGGCATAACATTATGACCACCTGGCTAATATTGTGTTGGTCTCCCTTTTGCTGCCATAACAGTCCTGACCCATTGCTTCTGTAGCTCAAATTGCTGAAGAAGTTAATTCTGTTAATGCTTGATGGGTCAGGACTGTGATCGGTGATCGGTGCATCGATAATCCTTGGTCGCCCATGACCTTGTCGGCGGTTCACCACTGTTCCTTCCTTGGACCACTTTTGATAGATACTGACCACTGCAGACCAGGAACTACACACAAGAGCTGCAGCTTTGGAGTTGCTCTGAACCAGTCACATCACAAATTGGCCCTCGTCAAACTCGCTCAAATCCTAACACATCAATTTTAATTACAAAATGTTCACTTGCTGCCTAATATATCCTACCCACTAACAGGTGCCATGATGAAGAGATAATCAGTGTTATTCACTTCACCGGTCATTATGTTATAATGTCATAATCTCATAATGTTATGCCTGATCAGTGTATTTCTACAAGCAGCTATTGAGGGGTCAAGCACCACTTTTTAATCAAATGACACAAATTAATTAATAATTTTATTATTAATTAATAAATAATTTTGAGTGTTCATTTGAGGTCTTCTTTGGAAGGTGAGATGATGCCTGAGGAATGGAATAGGAGTCTGCTGGTACCGGTTTTTAAAAATAAGGGAGATAAAGTTGATCAGTCACAACATGAAGTTATGGGAAAGAGTAGTGAAAGCCAGGCTGAGAGAAGATTTGACCATCTGTGAGCGACAGAATGGTTTCATGCCGAGGAACAGCACCACAGACCCATTAATTGCTTTGAGAATGTTGATGGAGAAGTTTAGAGAAGGTCAGAAGGAGATGCATTGTGTGTTTGTGGATTTAGAGAAATCGAACGACAGGATGCAGAGAGAGGAGTTGTGGTATTGTATGAGGATGTCAGGGCTCTGAGCCCTTTTCATTTACTGCATGTGAAATAATTTAATCAGAATTGTAATTTCACACAAAAAAAAAATCATTATTGATTGTTCATGAAAATGGAACTAACTTGTTCAAGCTTGTCACGGCTTTGCCAGGCTCATTTGGTTCCAATTCGACTTCATTGTTGTTCCACGAAATCTGTGCATGTTATAAAGAAAATATTAGTGGAAAATAAATAATGGCAGGAGGTTTACAGAACAGTAAGCTGACTTTTCAAAATAATGTACACTTACAGTGTAGGTCATGCACATGTTTTCAACAACATCATCACTGTAGGTCAGTAAGTACTGCAAGCTCCTGATTAAACACATAGACAGTAGATTTAAACAGACTTGATTTTCCTATAATGGCGCATCCCTGATTGTTTTATTTTTCGTATACCATTGTAATTTGCCAACAGATTTATTCTTCATTGATGATAGTTACATTTAATGCTGTGCAACACCCAGAAAGCAAGCATTTTTCTTCTGATTACTGAAGTTACAGCATTTTAACTGTAAAACGCATTGTAATTTAGCTTAGAATGAAGCATTCAATAGAAAGGTCACTGTGTATATGGTATTAGTGAAGTAGCTTAGTTGTTAAGAAGTTACTGATCAGAAGGTCAGGCTGTATCATCGCTGATACTGTACTTTGACCAGCCAGAATCAACAGTACTTTGAATTAACACAGAATAATATAAAAAGGTATAGTGAATAATTATGACTGCTTTTAAACATACTGGCCTACGACAGGACTCAGCTCAGTGAAATCGTCAAGAGAAGGTCTGATGTCGAGAAGTTTTTTAAACATTGCCAAAGGAAAGACCATGTTCACGACACAGTTGTTGTTAAAAGCCAGACCACACAGAAGTCCAAAGAAAAAGTGTCTGTCCTCTGTGAAATTAAGCTGAAGGAAACAGAAAAAGCATGAGGTTAGAGAAAGCAATTACTTTTTACCACCTAATCATGTGGAAGCACCAGTTAATTTCACATATACATTTTCAGGAACTCAGCATTCCAGAACATGATTTTTGTGCAGATTAGGAAACAATTGAGTGGAAGGTGTTCTACTGAATGTCATGAATTCTTTAAACCAAAATGAATAACATGAACATAGTCTGAATGTTTGCACTCAGCTGTCACGTAATCATTCACACCTAGAAACTATTTTACAAACCCAGTCTACCCAATGAGCATGTTCTTGTGTAGTGGGAGAAAATCTGTGAGCCCAGAGAAAACTCTTTTCAGAGAACCTGAATAAAAATCTGGACAGACAGTAAATTGAGCTCTGGACTGAATTAGGGATCCTGGAGTTATGAGTCAGCAACAACACCCACTGTACCTTCTTTTAAAAAGCTTAAGTAATGGCACCCTTGTCTTTGTTTGGTTGGCCAACAAACTTATTGACCCTCTTACTAATAGTTCAATGAGTAGGAGCGTCGTATCGTGGCTGATCCTGCGCTCTGACCCCAGCTTCCGAGCAGAGTTTAACTGTGCTGTAATGTCTATGTGACAAATAAAGACTATTCTATTCTATTCTATTCTATTCTATTCTATTCTATTCTATTCTATTCTATTCTATTCTGAGTAGGACAAGGAAAAGTGACATGCCATAGATTCACAGTCTTTATACTTAATTCAATAACAAAAAAATTCTCAAAAATGTTAATATTGTCCATCATTAGTCCCCACTACACACATATGTTTCACATACTTTTAAGTGGATTCGCGACCTCAATTGAACTCCTACTAATACAAAACTTTTTTCAAACTTATGTTCCACATAGAGTGTAGATAGTGACTGCATAATTACAATGCATACAACTTATACTGATGTAATGATACTGTAAGACTTTTATAACTGTTTCTTTGCCTTACCTCCGGAACAGTAAACCACTTCAGGGTATTTGTGTCCAACTTTTTCAATTCTTGTTTTAGTATTTTAAACACTTCGTAGAAGAAATCGCTCCGATTGACATTGCTCTTTTCCAAGTTCTCACAATACACCACCTGCAAGTTAAATACACACAGCACAGTATTACTGCAGCTGTTTTTGCTAATACAGAGTAAACACAGCACAGACACTTAAAGGCCCTCTAAAAAAAAAGGTTTTTGTCTAAAAGAAAATGATTCTTCATATCTTGGACATTAGATTTAAAAATTAACAATGGACATGAAAACATGGGATTGGAACTTCTGACTCTTTTTATTTAATTTTTTTTGGAAAAGAAATAAGAGACGTCACACTCAGTACATTTCAGTACTCATCTCTAGTTAAACATAAATTCAATTAAACTTTTTAAAATTGCAATTGCTCAGAGCAGTTGCACCGAAAAATACTATTTCTATTTAAGGGTTTAGAGTTTGTCACTTTTAAATGTACTAATGAATAATTCCTTCCAAAGTTATTTAGTGTGCACAGATTCAGGTCCAAAAACAGAAAGTTTGTTTATTTTAGGTCAAACACAAAACTGAAGATTGTTCTGGAAAGTTAATACCAGGCTAGTGTTATAACAGCGTGATTATTATCATGTTATTGCATCATACAATTTAAAAGCCAATCATAGGCCACTATGCAAATTCAGACCATACAACACTGGATTACAAATACATTTTTGTTTATCGTTGGTGGTCTTGGTATACTAAATATTCTATACATACCTTTTAATCATTTGTGGGTTCGAGCCCCAACATTGCTAAGCTTGAACATGACCAATAACCCTCTTTGTAGCAGAGGTGCCATGTCAAACAAAGTTCTGAACTAGCTGGGATATGTGAAGAAAGATTTCACTGTATTGTACTATATATCTGTTACAAAAGAATAAAGGCTTCTTCTTCTTCTAACCACCTTGATTTCTGTTGCCATGTTAAGTAATTTAGTTATAAATGTACAATCATCCCAATCTTCAAAATGAGCTTTTTAAAAACAACATCAAGCTTGCATTTGGCCGTACCTGCAGAACGCTCTTCAGGTCTTGTTCACTAGCAAACATCAGTTGTTGAAAACAGTCTTCTAGAAGTGCAGTGCGTCTTACACCAATATTAATGGCTCGCTACGGAGTTACAGAGAAATCAGTAATAATCAGTGATCAGATATCAGTAATAATGTATTTACACTAGATCTATTGAAGATTTACCCCACAAACAAAAACATTATAAATGTATTTAAGTACACACCCTCATGTCTCTCAACTTTAGAAGACTGTACTTCGCCTCCAGAGTGAAGAGGCAAAGACTTGAGCTCAAAAGTCTTAAGGTGGTCTGCATTGAGGGAAATGAAACGCAGTGGTTACGATGTAAGGAATACAACTTTGCAGTTATAAAGAATCATGTGTTTGTCTAATGAGACCTGAAGCAAAGTGAACTTACGGTTCACACACTAAAGGTTATTTTTATACAATAACAACATGTTATTCAAGTATGTTATTTGTCTTACACCACAGCAGTTTTGATAACTAATACACACTTTTCTGTTTTTACGCACAAAAGCTGCTACTATGAAGAATGGACTTACTACTAAAAGAAAGAACTCAAATGGGCAGGATGGGTAATACTCCAGGTCTAGGACTGAGAACCTGTAACTTATGCTATATAACAGATGTATAGACTGTCACTTATACTATATAACAGCAGCTATAACCAGTCTTGTCTTGTTTCTCATTTCCGCAACAATTTATGTTTTTCTCTAAAACTTAAATAAGTCAAAAGCTTGACATTTTACTGAGGAACCACATAACAGCAAACTTCCTCCAGATTTCCAATGTCTGGAAATTTACTGATCAATACAAATTGCTAGGGACTCAATCATACAGACAATTTCAACCATCTATCTATCTATCTATCTATCTATCTATCTATCTATCTATCTATCTATCTATCTATCTATCTATCTATCTATCTATCTATCTATCTGAATATATATTCATCTATCTATCTATCTATCTATCTATCTATCTATCTATCTATCTATCTATCTATCTATCTATCTATCTATCTATCTATCTATCTATCATCTGAATATCTATCTATCTATCTATCTATCTATCTATCTATCTATCTATCTATCTATCTATCTATCTATCTATCTATCTATCTATCTATCTATCTATCATCTGAATATATATTCATCTATCTATCTATCTATCTATCTATCTATCTATCTATCTATCTATCTATCTATCTATCTATCTATCTATCTATCTATCTATCATCTGAATATATATTAATCTATCTATCTATCTATCTATCTATCTATCTATCTATCTATCTATCTATCTATCTATCTATCAATCTATCTATCTATCTATCTATCTATCTATCTATCTATCTATCTATCTATCTATCTGTCTTTGGAATATTAGATTCTTTTTTATAAAACAGCAATTTCAGACATACTGTGGTATTAGATATAGTAAATATATCAATAACAATATTCAGAATGGTTTTGAATGCGAATGTCACCCACTATATGTTGCTGCTCTTCTGCCAACGCCGTGTTAATGTCGTTGTGCCACCATTGAAAACCGCAATTAAAATAATTGATGTCCCTTTGAATAGCGTTCAACTGGAGTTCAAAGAAAAAATATATTTCGATATTACTTTAAACATCTGATTTTGCAGAACATCACTGTTAGATGTGCAATTTTTAATCAGGTAAAGAACTAAATGTTCTCCATCTGACATTGTATGCTTTCTTTTTGACAAAGATTACAGTTTATTCAATACCTTGTCGCACAGATCATTGATCTCATAGATGATAAAATCTTCAGGTTTGAGTTCTCTTGGTTTCTTGCAGGAAGCCTACCGAATACAAAAGAAAAACAGATGCTGTGAAAATTGTTCGTTCATTCATTAATTTGTTTTTACATCCTATATTTTTTAAATTGTAATTATTTTTTATTAAATTCACCTTGTAGAGCAGCTGGAGGACTTGGGCTGATTCACGTAATTGTATACCCATGGCTTGTATTTGTCTAAAGTCAAATGTCACCGCAGTGATCATTTCTGCGGTTTTAGTGTGAAAATGCTCCTTTACTGTTTTCAGGAAGGTTTCAGGGAGTTCAGACCAGAAGTTCTCTAAACAAACAAACAAACAAACAAACAAAAAAACACAAATTGTAATGCATGAAGTGTATCACTGTTTTTCTGTCACTAGGGGAATGCAGTAGGACCAGTGCACCATGTTCTCAACCGTTTACATTAGTACAAGTTTACTGTCTTTCTGCTACTGTATATGTATAGATATACAAAGGAACAATGCCATTTCTCACAGGACTGCTGTGCTACATTTGTTATTATTTTTTTTCCTTTTCCCTTTTTTTTGCACTAAATGTTGCACATGTGCACTTTGAGTTATGTGTAATTCTGTGTTCCTTCTGATAATTTAAGTTGTTTGCTGTAGCACCTTGGTCCTGAGGAAACACTGTTTCGTTTCACTGTGTACTGCACTGTATATGGTTGAAATGACAATAAAGCCTATGTTACTTGACTTGACTTGATGATGAAGTGTATAAACATACAGCATAACCTATATAAACTAACATATACATCATATCCATAGCTTTGGATAATTGTTGTGTTTGACAACTGTTTGTTTCGGTTATATTTTTACTCGATGTTACTGTGCACCTGTTTAATATCAGTTTATGATTAGTTTGCATGTTTATACTTTGATATTGATCGTCTTTGTACTTTGCGGGTTTTCTTAATATCTTTGTCTAGTTATTCAAGATTATTATTACTACTGCTATTATATTTGCTGTAATCAAAACATGACATATAGGACAAACAATTTTTAATAGCAATGGTTAGGCAGATTTGGAAGATTTCGATCCAAGGTCTTAACCACAGTCTTAATTGCTACCATAACCCTATATATAATTCGTAAAATGTATATATACAACATATATATATTTAAAAAAATATTATATATTAGGGGTTTTTTTGCTTTATTATTTTTTTCCATCCTTTTGCTAGTGCAGTTGTACTAAGACACATGATAAAATGAGCTTCTGGCACTTATATAATTTATTCTCTCTCTCTCTCTCTCTCTCTCTCTCTCTCTCTCTCTCTCTATATATATATATATATATATATATATATATATATATATATATATATATATATATATATATATATAAAATAATAAAGGGAAAAAAAACCTAACGTCTGCTTAGAACAAACAAGAGTAGGCGTATTTCCATTTTTGTGGATAAACACTAAATTGTTTTATTATCTATATAAATATTTTAGACAAGGAACAAAATGATGTTGCTGCATCTTTCAATAGGATATAATTAATCATCATCATGTTTGTATGTAAATGATTGGTTTCTAAGAGATCTAGAGCTAAAGGGTCTAGCACTACTTTCTTACACAGAATTCCTATATGGCACACTTGAGCTGCTCTTTCTCACCATCTACTTGTTATCAGACATTAATATCGGCTCCAAACCGAGTCAATATCATAATTAGGCTTACCTAAAACCGCCTGCATCCAGGGATCCAGTCTTAAAATGGCAGAAGCGTATGACTCTCCAAGCTTTGTCTCATGTTTTTGAATTTTTAGCACTCGAAGGAGTTCAGGCAAGATGATGAAAACCCTCAAAGCCTCAATACCAACAATGTTCAAGCCCAGACAAGGGAGCAGATCATTCTCTACCACTTTCTTTACCTGAAACAGATAAACCAGGATATATTGAATCCCCAGGAAGCTTTAATCTTTCAGGATTGAAGATTTTTTGTTTACAAAAGTTTACAAGCTACGGAAATTGTGGATAGCTCTGTATGGATCTGTTTGTTTAACATGAGTATTTGTTGCTTTACCTCCAACAGCACCCTTTCCTTTTCAGCCAACCGGTCAAAAGCAGCTCTCACTGAATCCATATCCAAACCAGAGACATGGTTGGATGTTTGGTAGTGTCGATCACAACTACATGTAACACACATACATTTAAAAAATGATTATATTCTAGGGTTTTATTATGCATTTTGTAATACGAGTAATCTATTTTTAATAAATCGGTACAAATTACCTTTTTACAATGAAGCTCCCATTGATGCAAGATGGAGATGAGAAAACTCTTTTTATTTCTCTATAGTAGTCAAAAAAAAAAAAAAAGGGATGTAAATCATCATCAGTATGTAAATCGTGATCAGATAATCTGTAGTGTCACATTCAGTACATTCACGATACATTTTACAACTCAATATATATGTCTATATTCTCTTGGTCCTGGTGTGTTGGATTATGATTATAACACTTCAAGTGTTTCTTGAAGACTGCTGGTACCTGTTTGCACATCATATCTGCACAATGGAATTACATGAGGCACATACTATATGCGTCTCTTTAAGGATTTCGGGGTCGCTGTCAGGACCCTTTTTTTTGTTTTTTTGTTTTTTTTTATGTCTTTGTCATTCTTTCCTTTGCCCACCAGATGTCACCAGTGTGTTCTTTTGCTCTTTCCTGATTACCCTTTGTCTTGACCTGTTTTCAATCACCCCCGAGTGTATTTAAGTTCCCCCCCATTTCTGTTCACCGGCAAACAGCCCACAATGGCTGCAGTTTTGGAGATGTCCTACCCCAGTCATTTAGACATCACAATTTGGCCCTTGTCAGATTTACTCAAGTCCTTGCGCTTGCCCATTTTTCCTGCTTCTAACACATCAACTTTGAGGAGAAAATGTTCACTTGTTGCCTAATTTATCTCACCTACTAACAGGTACCACGATAAAAGATCACGTTTTATTCACTTCACCGGTCATAATGTTATAACGACATAATGCTGTGCCTGGTCAGTGTACGGTCTACCTTGTGTGTTTTAGTTCTCAATGGCCTCAGCCTTCATTAGATGTATCTGGTGCAACTTTCCTGTCCTTCCTTTTGTTTTTGAGAAATTGTTTTCTTCTTCCCTAGCTATGATTTATTTATTATTTTGTTTTTTTCAAGAAAGTTTTATGTTTTAATGTATCCCTTTTTTGTGACCCCAAGATTTCTACCTTTTGTTTATGGAAATTGCACTGCTCAAAGTAGCTTGTTTTTTTATGCTTTTTGACTTTGTTTTCGGGTTAATATCATAAAACTTTCAACCAGTTCGAGTCCATCTCTGACCCCGTTTCTCTGTTAAGTCTTCGTCCTGACCGTGCCTTGTTAACCTGAATGTCTAATAACCATATTTATATAGTGACACAATTGAAAAAAACTCACTTTTTGAAGGTCCTCCACTGATTTGATTCACAGTTAGACACCCATCTGTCAATCATGATGTCCCCTAATGTAAGAATCCCCCTCCTTTGGTTAGGCTCCAAAATACTTTCAGATGTCTATAAACCAAAAACAAAGTATTAGGCCATCTAATTTTATGGATTAATAATAAAAACAATCATTGTGTATCTTACCGTTTTCGAGCACAAGGCAAAAGAATGATTCCCACCAGCAACGATGCTCTCAATTGTATGGATGTTATTCGCCACTGTGCATGAAGTTTTGATATTAATACATATTTCATCATTATGGGATTATATACAAGTTAATCTTCATAAGGTTGGTGAATACCTGAATGCAGCTCGACAGGAAGTGGTATACACTGATTGGTATTTTGGCCATTTCCCAGTTGTCCTTGTTCTCCACATCCAAATGAGTAGATCTTGTTTGACGATTTGATCAGTGCCAGAGTGTGATTCCTAAATTACGTAGAAAAAAAAAATTATAATATGATATATTGTATGATATAATTTCCTCATTCCTCAAAACTTTTGTATTCCTCATTTTTAATTTAGTGTTTTGGAGTATTAAACAGATTGATAATAATGTAAATAATATGAAGTAAACTGTATAATGTGATGTTAATAGAACAAATCATTTCACACTTCCTACATTTCAGATTATTAGACACAGTACACACCTCCCACATGTGATCTGGGACACGTTTACACCCCAGAGCTCATTAACAACCCGAGGACGAAGTTCATCCTTTAGTGAGTTATGACCAAGCTGCCCGTAACGACCTGATCCAAACGTAAATACTGTTCCTCCCTGAAATGAAAAAAAAACAAAAATCAAAATGACTACATATAAATATTACATCTAAAAGTGATATCGATTACCTCCTTAAAAAGTCGTGCAAGTATTCATTCGTTTGTTTTTACTATGAATCTGAGACAATACTACTACTGTTATAGGAAAATATTTAACAATTAAATAGCTTCTTTAAACAAGTGAACAATTTAACATTCCTCATGACAGAGTTTGACGAGGAAAATGGTAACTCAATGGTTAAGACTTTGGATTTCTGAAAAAAAGGTCAAGGAAAGGTCAAGGGCTTTTTTCACAAGCTGGAAGGAAGGAAGAAAGGAAGGAAGACTTGAAGGAAGGAAAAAAGGAAGGAAAGAAAGAAGGCTTGAAGGATGTAAGGAAAGAATGAAGGCTTGAAGGAAGGAAGGCTTGAAGAAAGGAAGGAAAGAAGGATGGCTTAAAGGAAGGAAGAAAAGAAGGAAGGCTTGAAGAAAAGAAGGAAGTAAGGAAGGAAAGAAGGAAGAAGAGAAGGAAGGCTTGAAGGAAGGAAGGCTTGAAGGAAGACTTGAAGGAAGGAAGGAAGGAAAGAAGGAAGGCTTGAAAGAAGTAAAGAAGGAAGGCTTGAAGGAAGAAAGAAGAGAAGGAAGGCTTGAAGGAAGGAAGAAGAGAAGGAAGGCTTGAAAGAAGGAAGGCTTGAAGGAAGGAAGGCTTGAAGAAAGGAAGGAAAGAAGGATGGCTTAAAGGAAGGAAGAAAAGAAGGAAGGCTTGAAGGAAGGAAGAAGAGAAGGAAGGCTTGAAGGAAGACTTGAAGGAAGGAAGGAAAGAAGGAAGGCTTGAAGGAAGGAAAGAAGGAAGGCTTGAAAGAAGTAAAGAAGGAAGGCTCGAAGGAAGGAAAGAAGAGAAGGAAGGCTTGAAGGAAGGAAGAAGAGAAGGAAGGCTTGAAGGAAAGCTTGAAGGAAGGAAAGCTTGAAGGAAGGAAGGAAAGAAGGAAGACTTGAAAGAAGGAAGAAAGGAAGGAAAGAAGGAAGGAAGGTTTAAAGGAAGGAAGGAAAGAAGAAAGGCTTGAAGAAAGGAAAGAAAGAAGGAAGGAAGGAAAGAAGGAAGGTTTGAATGAAGGAAGGAAAGAAGGAAGGCTTGAAGGAAGGAAGAAAAGAAGGAAGGCTTGAAGGAAGGCTTGAAGGAAGGAAGGAAGGAAGGAAGGAAGGAAGGAAGGAAGGAAGGAAGGAAGGAAGGAAGGAAGGAAGGAAGGAAGAAAAAAAAAGAAAGAAAGAAAGAAAGAAAGAAAGAAAGAAAGAAAGAAAGAAAGAAAGAAAGAAAGAAAGAAAGAAAGAAAGAAAGAAAGAAAGAAAGAAGTCAGATAGAGTGGCAGAGAGGTCAGTTAAAAATATATATCTGGAGAAGTCAGAAAAAGCTGAAGTGCTGAGTTTAGTGTTAATGAAGGTTTTAGAAGTTATAACGATCCAAATTTTGACCGATTTTGAAACTTGTGTAATGGCAATGCTGTGATTTTGATCACTAAGTACATTAAGGTATAACAGACTGAAGGTCTGTGGGCAGTTTGTTGTATGAAGCTTAAAAGATTTGGGAGTTTATACAATCAGAAATTGTTCAGTGGAAGTCAGTAAAGGATTTCGGCTAATTTGAGCTTGTGGTTTTTTCCATTAATTAAACAAACATATCATTTATGTATTTTTAGTTATTCCCTGGAATGTCCTAGCATGTGATTATTTTCAAATAATGTTAAGTATGACCTCCCAGAGAACAGATTTAACTATTAGAGGTTTTATAGATCTATTTGTATGAAACCTCTGCCAACCTCTTGTAAGTTTTTCCTATAACGATTATAATGTATTATAACAAATGCATCAAACATAAACCTGTAGTTGCATTTAAATAATGGTAGGTACTGATGTTATAGAAAACTAAATTTCTGACCATTCAAATTTAAGGAATTAACAGTGGGGTGATATAATGGATGGTATAAGACTGTAGAAAGTTGGACCTCTAATGGATTTTAGGGTGTTTAAAGACAATATTACTATGTGGTAATGTGCATAGTGACCATTAGTTCTGTAACAATACCTTCGACAAAGTAGCAGTGTGTTCCTCTCCACATGAGATGGAAATGGTTTTCTTTTGGTTCAGGTTATTCACACAGGTTGGAATGTAAACGTCTGTGGCAAGAAGTCAAATAGTTATTAAATGAATAGTAGTCAAAATAATACTTTAGGATGTTGTTATACTTCATCTAACAGTAAAAGATTTAACCTAAAATTCTTTTTTTATTATTATTTGCAAATCTATCAATATGTGAAATATAAAATGAGGTTTAAATAAAATCAGCACACCCTCTGTATGTCCCAGACCCAGCTGCCCAGCACTGTTCCTGCCCCAGCCGAACACCGCTCCGGAGAGAGACAGGGCGAAGCTGTGGTCTCCTCCAGCACTGATCTGAGCCAGAGGGATGCCACACAGAGACTTGAGGAGCTCAGGAGACAAAGAGCTCGACTTCCCTTTCCCCAAACCCAACTGCCCCCTCGAGTTCTGACCCCATGTGAACAGCTGACCATCTGAGAGGATAATAAAGAAATAAGCATCCACTTCAACACATCCCATAATACAAAGTTAGCTGGTGTGTAAAGCGAGTCTGGCAAATGCAATAAATGTTAATAAAGTTTAACATTTAAGTTAACATTTGAACGTTTTTTCATCATTCATTTCATATTTTAAAACGTTTGAAATGTCAGATTTCTCAAAATGTGTGTATAAGATGAAAGATGGAAATCAAATTTAAAAAAGGAGAAATTCTGTGCATTTTTTTGTGCAAATTGCATGCATATAAAAATAGAAATTACAAATAAAATTAAAATGCTATGTTTTTGTTTCTACACTCTAATTGTTAAATATTTTTCTAATCCTTTCCTTCTCCATACTCCATTTCATTTTACTCACACATCAACTCCATATATTTAGTACTCTTTTAGGTTTATTTGAGAAAATTATTAAAATCACATATAGAAGCCAATAATAATGTTTGTTGACTTAAACAGAACATAAAGCTAAGCCTTATATAAAAAATAAGATTATTCAAAACTAATCTGTAGAAATGTTTTTGTTAAGCACATTTTAATTTGCACACTGTACAGGAGTGTTGTTTCAATCCCCTCAATGTACACTTAATCACAACAAAGTCCTCTTCACGGAATTATTTTGTACACCGAGCTTTTGCAAGTAGACAAAGGCTCCTAGTATGAGTCAGAGAATGAGACTTAAGGCATCTTAACATTCACACACCTGTATGTTAAACTGATGTTAAAAACAAATATCTTTACTCTGTTTAAATGTTTCTTTCGGCTTTTCCCATTAGGGGTCGCCACAGCGGATCATCCTTCTCCATACCTGCCTGTCCTCTACATCTGCCTCTTTCAAACCAACTACCTGCATGTCTTCCTTCACCACATCCATAAACCTCCTCCTTGGTCTTCTACTTTTCCTCCTTCCTAATGGTTCCATCCTCAGCATTCTCCTACTGATATACCCCATGTCCCTCCTCTGCACATGTCCAAACCATCTCAATCTCGCCTCCCTCACCTTGTCTCCAAAACGTCCCACATGTGCTGTCCCTCTAATAAACTCGTTTCTAATCCTGTCTATCCTCATCACTCCCAACGAAAACCTTAACATCTTTAGCTCTGCTACCTCCAGCTCCACCTCCTGTCTTTTACTCAATGCCACTGTCTCTAAACCATACAACATCTCAGGTTTTACCACAGTCCTATAAACTTTCCCTTTCCCTTCTTTTACAAATCACTCCTGCTATCACTCTTCTCCACCCACTCCACCCTGCCTGCACTCTTTTCTTCACTTCTCTAACACACTCTCTATTACTTTACGTTGTTGACCCCAGGTACCTGAACTCCTCCACCTTCTCCACCTCTTCTCCCTGCAACCGCACCACTCCACTGCCCTCCCTCTCATTCACACACATGTACTCTGTCTTACTCCTACTTACACTCTGTTTAAATGTTTAATGGAAAAATACTCAGTAAATACCGTTTGTCAGGGCCATAAAGTGCTGGTCTCCACATGCAACCTGAACTACAGTTTTATCGCAGAGCTCCTTGATGGGCCTGTGACCAAAAAACAATTATAATATACATCATTATGTAACAGCATTCATTGCATTTTACTCAAAATACTACTATGATTACTATTAATACTACTATCACTACTTCTACTACATTACTAATCATTTTTCTATTATTATTTCTAACATTACTACTACTGGTGGTAGTAAAGGTCCAATTATAAATAAAATATGGGTTTATGGCATTTAAAGATCATAAACCCATATTTTATTTACAATTAGACCTTTACTATATACTATATTAATAATAATAATAATAATAATAATAATAATAATAATAATAATAAATAAAAACATGCCTGCAAACATAAGAATCGTCCAAAGAAAGTGTCTTTCCTCCATGGGCCAGAAGGACAGCATTAGCTTCACCACAGCAGATCAGTCCGATCTTGTCTTTCTTCTTTTCTAGACATTCTACAAATAATAATAATAACAACAGTCACAATAATAATAACAATCATCATCATTATCATCATCAAAATCATTTTAAAACTCATAATAACTTTTTTTTTATATATTTAAAAAACAAATCTTTAATACATCATATAATATTCAAATTCTCATTTTGTACTGTTTAGATCATTTATATATTGTGTATGTATAATTTAAGAATGCCCCAGATAAATCAGGGAGTTACAAGTTTTACTGAGGATGACACCTTTGTTGAATGATACCTTACCTTTGTATCACTGAGGGCAAGTCATAGCTGATTGATAGCTCAGTGATTCAAATGTTGGACAACTGATCAGATTTCAAACACCATCAAGCTGCCACTGATGGGCCCTAGAGCAAGGTCCCGAACCCTCAACTGATCAGATCAAGTCCCACTAGATTTGTCCAAACACCAAATGTCATAAATGTGAATGTGTCCCCCAAACATATTATTCAAATAATTTCCAGTCAATCCTGACCAAAGCCTGCTTCTTCAGTGTGAAGAAATCTGATGTCAAATCTAAGTATATCATATAATGGAACAGCCCGGTATTCTTTATAGGACAATAATAAAAATGTCGATACATACTGATTTTTCCAGTTTTGACATGTTCTCTGGTGCTCAGTCTGATGACAGATGTGTTTCCTTCCCCACGGATAAATCCTATAAGGTTCTTCCCTGGAGAGATATCACTGATCCTGGATTTGGGAGAAAGGTATCCTATTCCGTTGTTTGTGAATTTCACGCTGTCGCCATTCGCTAAACCAAATCCATCCGGTTTCACAGATTCTCCCCAATAACACAACATGATGATCATCCACAGTGCGCCTATGTTTCTGTGCTCGCTGTAGAAGAGTCATGCCTTATATCTGCCCTGCCTGTTTTCATACCTCAGTGAGAGAAAGAAAGGAAAGCGAAAGTGAAACTTAAGAGCTGTGACTGTGTGGCGGCAAGTGGAAACAGAAAGCTATAGAATAAATGAGTGGCTGTGACACGTGTGCGACACGTGGCTATCAGTATCAGTATGTTTAATCGTTTCATCTGTATTGTGGAAAAGAAAAGCAAACAGTAACCAATCAGATTACACGAGTTATACTGAAACAATTAGAACAATGTTGTTGTTGCACATGTATCATCACCTGTTTATTTTCTAACCTTCGAAAAGATTTATACATCATAAACAAATTGTATTTAATTTATAATACATATAATATTATATAATATAATATAACATATAACACATATAATACAATATATTATCATTTTATAATACAGATTCAAACATTTTTCTTACATTAATTCTACATTTACACAAATTCAGTTTAATAGAATTTTAATTTAATAATTCTAATATATTTTTAAACTTTGATGTTTTTACCCATTTTTATTATTTTTCTTTTAACAAAAAACAAATATATGTTATATGTTATGTTGTTTTGTTTTCTGTGTGTTGTGTGTTATTGTTATGTTATTTGATGTTATATAATGTTATGTTAATTTTATGTTGTGTTGTGCTGTGCTGTGTTATGTTATATGTTATGTTGTTGTGTGTTATGTTATGTTATGTTATGTTAATTTTATGTTATGTTGTGTTGTGCTGTGGTTTGTTATGTTATATGTTATGTTGTGTGTTGTGTGTTATGTTATGTTATGTTATGTTAATTTTATGTTATGTTGTGTTGTGCTGTGTTTTGTTATGTTATAGGTTATGTTGTTTTGTGTTGTGTGTTTGTGTTTATGTTATAAAATGTTATGTTATATAAGTTGGTTATGTTATGTTGTTATGTTATATAAATGGGTTATGTTGTGTTGTTATGTTATGTTATATGTTATGTTACGTTATGTTATATGTTATGTTGTATGTTATGTGTTATATGTTATGTTATGTTATGTTATGTTATGTTATGTTGTATGTTATGTTATGTTATGTTATGTTATATGTTATGTTTTGATATGTTATGTTATGTTATGTTATGTTATGTTATGTTATGTTATGTTATGTTATGTTATGTTATGTTATGTTGTTATGTTATGTTATATTATGTTATGTTATGTTATATGTTATGTTTTGATATGTTATGTTATGCTATGCTATGCTATGGTATGTTATATGTTATATGGTAAATGTTATGTTATGTTGTATGTTGTTATGTTATGTTATGTTATATGTTATGTTATGTTATGTTATGTTATATGTTATGTTATGTTATGTTGTATGTTATGTTATATTATGTTATATGTTATGTTATGTTGTATGCTATGTTATGTTATATGTTATGTTATATGTTATGTTATGTTGTATGTTGTTATGTTATGTTATGTTATGTTATGTTATGTTATGTTATGTTATGTTATGCTATGTTATGTTGTATGTTATGTTATGTTCTATTATGTTATGTTATGTTATGTTATGTTATGTTGTATGTTATGTTATGTTATGTTATGTTGTATGTTGTATGTTGTTATGTTATGTTATATGTTATGTTATGTTATATGTTATGTCATGTTATGTTGTATGTTATGTTATATTATGTTATATGTTATGTTATGTTGTATGTTATGTTATGTTATGTTATATGTTATGTTATATGTTATGTTATGTTATGTTATGTTATGTTATGCTATGTTATGTTGTATGTTATGTTATGTTATATTATGTTATGTTATGTTATGTTATGTTGTATGTTATGTTATGTTATGTTATGTTATGTTATGTTATGTTATGTTATGTTATGTTATATGTTATATGTTATGTTATGTTATGTTGTATGTTATGTTATGTTATGTTATGTTATATTATGTTATGTTATGTTATGTTATATGTTATGTTTTGATATGTTATGTTATGTTATATGTTATGTTGTATGTTATGTTATGTTATGTTATGTTATATGTTATGTTATGTTGTATGTTATGTTATATGTTATGTTATATGTTATATGTTATGTTTTATGTTATGTTATGTTATGTTATGTTATATGTTATGTTATGTTATGTTATATGTTATGTTATATGTTATATGTTTTGTTATGTTATGTTATATGTTATGTTATATGTTATATTATGTTATGTTATGTTATGTTATATGTTATGTTTTGATATGTTATGTTATGTTATATGTTATGTTGTATGTTATGTTATGTTATGTTATGTTATGTTATATGTTATGTTATGTTGTATGTTATGTTATATGTTATGTTATATGTTATATGTTATGTTTTATGTTATGTTATGTTATGTTATGTTATATGTTATGTTATGTTATGTTATATGTTATGTTATATGTTATATGTTTTGTTATGTTATGTTATATGTTATGTTATATGTTATGTTATATGTTATGTTATGTTGTATGTTATGTTATGTTATGTTATGTTATGTTATATGTTATGTTTTGATATGTTATGTTATGTTATATGTTATGTTATGTTGTATGTTATGTTATGTTATGTTATGTTATATGTTATGTTATGTTGTATGTTATGTTATATGTTATGTTATATGTTATGTTATGTTATATGTTATGTTATGTTATGTTATGTTATGTTATGTTATGTTATGTTATATATTATGTTATATGTTATGTTATGTTATATGTTATATGTTATATGTTATGTTATGTTATATGTTATGTTATATGTTATGTTATGTTATGTTATGTTATGTTATATGTTATGCTATGTTATATGTTATGTTATGTTATGTTATATGCTATGTTATATGTTATGTTATGTTATGTTATATGTTATGTTATATGTTATGTTATGTTATGTTATGTTATGTTATGTTATATGTTATGTTGTTGTGTGTTATGTTATGTTATGTTATGTTAATTTTATGTTATGTTGTGTTGTGCTGTGGTTTGTTATGTTATATGTTATGTTGTGTGTTATGTTATGTTATGTTAATTTTATGTTATGTTGTGTTGTGCTGTGTTTTGTTATGTTATAGGTTATGTTGTTTTGTGTTGTGTGTTTGTGTTTATGTTATAAAATGTTATGTTATATAAGTTGGTTATGGTATGTTGTTATGTTATATAAATGGGTTATGTTGTGTTGTTATGTTATGTTATATGTTATGTTACGTTATGTTATATGTTATGTTGTATGTTATGTGTTATATGTTATGTTATGTTATGTTATGTTATGTTATGTTATGTTATGTTATGTTATGTTGTATGTTATGTTATGTTATGTTATGTTATATGTTATGTTTTGATATGTTATGTTATGTTATGTTATGTTATGTTATGTTATGTTATGTTATGTTATGTTATGTTATGTTGTTATGTTATGTTATATTATGTTATGTTATGTTATATGTTATGTTTTGATATGTTATGTTATGCTATGCTATGGTATGTTATGTTATATGTTATATGTTAAATGTTATGTTATGTTGTATGTTGTTATGTTATGTTATGTTATATGTTATGTTATGTTATGTTATGTTATATGTTATGTTATGTTGTATGTTATGTTATATTATGTTATATGTTATGTTATGTTATGTTGTATGCTATGTTATGTTATATGTTATGTTATATGTTATGTTATATGTTATGTTATGTTGTATGTTGTTATGTTATGTTATGTTATGTTATGTTATGTTATGTTGTATGTTATGTTATGTTCTATTATGTTATGTTATGTTATGTTGTATGTTATGTTATGTTATATTATGTTATGTTATGTTATGTTATGTTGTATGTTATGTTATGTTATGTTATATTATGTTATGTTATGTTATGTTATATGTTATATGTTATGTTATGTTGTATGTTGTTATGTTATGTTATGTTATATGTTATGTTATGTTATGTTATATGTTATGTTATGTTGTATGTTATGTTATATTATGTTATATGTTATGTTATATTATGTTGTATGCTATGTTATGTTATGTTATATGTTATGTTATATGTTATGTTATGTTGTATGTTATGTTATGTTATGTTATGTTATGTTATGTTATGCTATGTTATGTTGTATGTTATGTTATGTTATGTTCTATTATGTTATGTTATGTTATGTTGTATGTTATGTTATGTTATGTTATGTTATGTTATGTTATGTTATGTTATGTTATGTGTTATGTTATGTTGTATGTTATGTTATGTTATATTATGTTATGTTATGTTATATGTTATGTTATGTTGTATGTTGTTATGTTATGTTATATGTTATGTTATATGTTATGTTATGTTATGTTGTATGTTATGTTATATTATGTTATATGTTATGTTATGTTATGTTGTATGTTATGTTATGTTATGTTATGTTATGTTATATGTTATGTTATGTGTTATGTTATGTTGTATGTTATGTTATGTTATGTTATGTTATGTTATGTTATGTTATGTTATGTTATGCTATGTTATGTTGTATGTTATGTTATATTATGTTATGTTATGTTATGTTATGTTATGTTATGTTGTATGTTATGTTATGTTATGTTATGTTATGTTATGTTATGTTATGTTATGTTATGTTATGCTATGTTATGTTATGTTATATGTTATGTTATGTTATGTTGTATGTTATGTTATGTTATGTTATATTATGTTATGTTATATGTTATGTTTTGATATGTTATGTTATATGTTATGTTATGTTGTATGTTATGTTATGTTATGTTATGTTATATGTTATGTTATATGTTATGTTATATGTTATATGTTATGTTTTATGTTATGTTATGTTATGTTATGTTATATGTTATGTTATGTTATGTTATATGTTATGTTATATGTTGTTATATGTTATGTTATGTTATGTTATGTTATATGTTATGTTATATGTTATGTTATATGTTATGTTATATGTTATGTTATGTTATGTTGTATGTTATGTTATGTTATGTTATGTTATGTTATGTTATGTTATATGTTATGTTTTGATATGTTATGTTGTATGGTCTGTTATGTTATGTTATATGTTATGTTATATGTTATGTTATGTTGTATGTTATGTTATATGTTATGTTATATGTTATGTTATGTTATGTTATGTTATGTTATGTTATATGTTATGTTATATGTTATGTTATATGTTATATGTTATGTTATATGTTATGTTATGTTATGTTATATTATATGTTATGTTACACAGTAAAGTGTCTAAAAGGGAACATCTCTTAGCGTACGTTCGAGGTAATAAATGTAGCACTTAAAAATAAAATGTACATAATTTGTCGGTTTTGAAACCATACGTCAACTATTAAAGTCAGACCACTGCTATCGTAAGCTAACTATAGATACATATACAAAAAGAAAACGCTCGGATTAAAACAGATTGTTATTTCTGTTTGGACAGATGTATTCGCTTTCACTGCCAACAATGCTGGACTGCCAACACCGGCATGCTTGATATGTGGTGAGAAATTAGTAAAAAACTAAATATGTAGAACGAAATTCCCAAACAATGCACACAACATTTGCCGAGACGCATCCAGCTGGAGATGAATGGAAAAGAACCATTTGAGAAATGTTGCAGAAACCTGAGCAGAGCAAATTTACCTTCAAACTATGGTGGCCAAGAAGTGCAAAACACATTAACAAATCCGAAAACAAACGAACAAATCCCAAAACAAAATAACAAATCTGAAAACAAAATAACAAATCCGCAAACACATTAACAAATCCGAAAACAAATTAACAAATTAGAAAACACTAACAAATCTGAAAACAAAATAACAAATGCAAAAACAAAATAACAAATCCGAAAACAAATGAACAAATCCGGAAACACAACGACAAGTCAGACAAATCGGAAAAGGTAGGTATAGTTTGTGAATGGAAACTTACCGATTATTGGATGAGACACCTGTCATTCAAAATATACAGGTATGAAATCTTCTAACTTTTTTTCTTGTACATGTGTAAAGTTCTCCGTTGACTTTAAACTATTTATTATTTTGATTAGTGCACCTTTAAATATAAGAAAAATAACAGAAGTAAACACTGGCAAACAAGGAGAAACTGGAATGAATTTGAAGCTACTTTGAGGAAGGACAGTCATATGCAGTGATGGAGATGCTGCAGTATATCATCACATAAAGATTTAGTTTGTACACATACATTCCAACTTTCTCCTGCCACAGACTGTTTCTTCAGACGCTTTATGCTCTGATATCCATAACTGGATTTACCCAAATGTTCCCCGTCTAAGACATTTCACTGTGAAGGACATTATCTTTGGACTTGTAATGAACAATAACAAAGACGACTTTCTTGTTAAGAATATACTTCTGATGGGAAAATTTGACATACAAAATCGAAACCACCATTTTTTGCATTTTATAATGAGTTTATTTCTTTCACAAAAGCCCTCAAAGTGATTAAAAAGAAAAAATGCAATGAATTTTTTGTCCTTTATAGAAACATATGAATTACAGAATAAGCCATAGCCCTGTTTACTTTAATTAAATTATTATTATTATTATTATTATTATTATTATTATAAATTGTATTTATTTATCTTTTTCCCCTTTTCCCCCTAAATATATGTGTATATATTTGTATTTTCATGCACCTGTTCTGTGTATTGTGATGTAAATTGTACTTGTTATTGCCAAGTTGTTTGTACTTGGTTAATTGCTTAATAAAGAAAGAAAGAAAGAAAGAAAGAAAGAAAGAAAGAAAGAAAGAAAGAAAGAAAGAAAGAAAGAAAGAAAGACGGTTGTACTTCCTATATATCTTGAATGACAGGTGTCTCGTCCAATGAGCGGTAAGTTTCCATTCACTACTATACCTACCTTTTCTGGTTTGTCTGACTTGTAGTTGTGTTTTCGGATTTGTTCATTTTTTTAGTGCAACGATTCAGACAAACCGGAAAAGGTGGGTGTAGTTTGTGAATGGAAACTTAACCGTTATTGGACAAGACACCTGTCAATCAAGATATACAGCAAATACAACAGTGTTTATTTTTGTTATTTTTCTTATATTTAAAGGTGCACTAATCGAAATAAAGAGTAGTTTAAAGTCAACGGAGAACTTTACACATGTACAAGAAACAAAGTTAGAAGATTTCATACCTGTATATTTTGAATGACAGGTGTCTCATCCAATGAGCGGTAAGTTTCCATTCACAAACTATACCTACCTTTTCCGGTTTGTCTGAGTTGTTGTGTTTTTCGGATTTGTTATTTTGTTGTCGGATTTGTTAGTGTTTTCTAATGTATTAGTTTGTTTTTCGGATTTGTTATTTTGTTTACTAATTTGTTATTTTGTTTTCAGATTTGTTGTTTTGTTTTTGCATTTGTTATTTTGTTTTCGGATTTGTTCATGCGTTTTGCACTTCTCGGCCACCGTATCAAACAGTGGATAAAGTCTCTATACTTAATAGAAGTTGCTAGTTTTGCGGAAATTCAGGAGATAATAAAACAATAGGTTTGTCTCCAATAACCAGGCAACACTCCTACATCCAACCAGTGACAAAATGTATAAATTGCTACCATCCAAATACAAAAGAAATTACAACAGTGTCACCTAGTGGTTAAAATAAGTTACTTTACATCTGCATAAAACAATAAATTGTGTTAAATTCATAGAAAGATCAAATATGTTTTGCGACTCCAGGCCAGAATAATTTTGATTATTTTTTTGATTGTAAAGGTTGCAGACCCCTGGGTTAAGGCATTGGCCCTTAACCCTCAACTACTCAGTTGTAAGTCGAAAAGGGTGTCTGCCAAATGTCATAAATGTAAATGTTCAGTTTGCCATTAGAATATTAAATACATAATAAGATACAGTAACATACACACCAGAACCAGCAGCTTTTTTCAATACACCTTCAACCTACTGAACTCTACACAACACCGTTAGAACACTGTATAAACACTGTATATTTCTTCTGTACAGGTGTATATACATTGTACATATTGCATATTGTACATTTATATACCTCACACTCTCTACACATTTTGTGCCTTACATACACCTGCACTAATATTTATATTAATGTGTATCTATATATCTTACATACTGTACATCCTGCCTAATATTTCACACACGTATACATATATTATTTTTGCTTTTTGCACATTTTTTTAATGCCATAGACTTATAGCTATTTACTTGTAATTTTCAAAAGTGTCTGCACATTTTTTATATATTTTTATATATATATATATATATATATATATATATATATATACACAGTACAGACCAAAAGTTTGGACACACCTTCTCATTCAAAGAGTTTTCTTTATTTTCATGACTATGAAAATTGTAGATTCACACTGAAGGCATCAAAACTATGAATGAACACATGTGGAATTATATATGGAATTATATACATAACAAAAAAGTGTGAAACAACTGAAAAATGTCATATTGTAGGTTCTTCAAAGTAGCCACCTTTTGCTTTGATTACTGCTTTGCACACTCTTGGCATTCTCTTGATGAGCTTCAAGAGGTAGTCACCTGAAATGGTCTTCCAACAGTCTTGAAGGAGTTCCCCGAGAGATGCTTGGCACTTGTTGGCCCTTTTGCCTTCACTCTGCGGTCCAGCTCACCCCTAAACCATCTCGATTGGGTTCAGGTCCGGTGACTGTGGAGGCCAGGTCATCTGGCGCAGCACTCCATCACTCTCCTTCTTGGTCAAATAGCCCTTACACAGCCTGGAGGTGTGTTTGGGGTCATTGTGCTGTTGAAAAATAAATGATGGTCCAACTAAACGCAAACCGGATGGAATAGCATGCCGCTGCAAGATGCTGTGGTAGCCATGCTGGTTCAGTATGCCTTAAATTTTTAATAAATCCCCAACAGTGTCACCAGCAAAGCACCTCCACACCATCACACCTCCTCCTCCATGCTTCACGGTGGGAACCAGGCATGTAGAGTTCATCCGTTCACCTTTTCTGCGTCGCACAAAGACACGGTGGTTGGAACCAAAGATCTCAAATTTGGACTCATCAGACCAAAGCACAGATTTCCACTGGTCTAATGTCCATTCCTTGTGTTCTTTAGCCCAAACAAGTCTCTTCTGCTTGTTGCCTTTCTTTAGCAGTGGTTTCCTAGCAGATATTCTACCATGAAGGCCTGATTCACACAGTCTCCTCTTAACAGTTGTTGTAGAGATGTATCTGGTGCTAGAAATCTGTGTGCCATTAACCTGCGATTTCTGAGGCTGGTGACTCTTGGTCTTTCTTTCCTGGGGCGGTCCGCATGTGAGCCAGTTTCTTTGTAGCACTTGATGGTTTTTGTGACTGCACTTGGGGACACTTTCAAAGTTTTCCCAATTTTTCGGACTGACTGACCTTCATTTCTTAAAGTAATGATGGCCACTCGTTTTTCTGTACTTAGCTGATTTTTTTTTTTGCCATAATACAAATTCTAACAGTCTATTCAGTAGGACTATCAGCTGTGTATCCACCTGACTTCTGCACAACACAACTGATGGTCCCAACCCCATTTATAAGGCAAGAAATCACACTTATTAAACCTGACAGGGAACACCTGTGAAGTGAAAACCATTTCAGGTGACTACCTCTTGAAGCTCATCGAAAGAATGCCAAGAGTGTGCAAAGCAGTAATCAAAGCAAAAGGTGGCTACTTTGAAGAACCTACAATATGACATATTTTTAGTTGTTTCACACTTTTTTGTTATGTATATAATTCCATATATAATTCCACATGTGTTAATTCATAGTTTTGATGCCTTCAGTGTGAATCTACAATTTTCATAGTCATGAAAATAAAGAAAACTCTTTGAATGAGAAGGTGTGTCCAAACTTTTGGTCTGTACTGTATATATATATATATATATATATATATATATATATATATATATATATATATATATATATATATATATATATATAAATTTAAACAGTTGCTACTATTTTGACTTCTGGTAGACGCTAAATATATAAAATGTGTGTTGCGTGTGTGTGTGTGTGTGTGTGTGTGTGTGTGTGTGTGTGTGTGTGTGTGTGTGTGTGTGCGCTAATGTATGAATTTATTACACGCACACATTCATGCATACAAACATACGGACAAGAGAATTGGCACATAAAGTATGTCTTCTTTCCGAATCTGTTTCCAGAGTTGAAGCTACTCATCTTGCAGGATGTCTTTGAATGTGGGAGCTTTAGTCATTTGTTTTTGTCTTTGTCTTTTTTTTTTTTTTTTTTTTTTTTTATTAAGGGTCCTTGTGTAAACTGCACAATTAAGCCAAAGTATTTAATTCAATTGTTTATTGCTTTTAACAATGGAAATTAACTTTAGATTGACAAATAAATAGATTACAAATATGAATTTTACCTTTTTAAAATAGTCTCTACGTTTATTCCTAAAGAGAAAGCCATGTGTGTATACCATGAGGTGTATAAATAGGTAACTTACTAACAAAGAAACTAACTACTATTGTCTAATATTTAAAATTGTCATATAGTTCATGGTACGTTTATTTTGTTTCCTTGATTCACACTTTCATGGTGTTAGTGTTATTTGTGTTCCACTTCAAATCAATGTAATTCTGCACTTTGATACTAATTTCTTACCATTATGTGGAATATACTGTATTAGTCATAACAATTACTAAAACATGCCTAATGATTTTTAGATTGCAGCTCACAGTTATAAAATAGTAATATTGAGGCCTACATACATTCTACCATTTCGAGGAAGCACTATATTTGGGCTAGTTTTGTACTGTCTTTTGGCAATTGCTCCCACATGCTGTCCTGCCACTGCCTGCAATTGTTATTACCGTAATTTCCGGATTATAAAGCGCACCCATATATAAGCCACACCCACTGAATTTGACAAATATTTTTTTAACGGGTGAAATATGTTGTGCTTCCTTTAGGAGCATAGCGGTATTTTGGGAATAGCCTGCCACTCCTTCCTCCGGTATTACTGCGGGTGTGTAAGACTGAGGATTATGTCCTTATTATTTTCTGATGCTCCTTTTACAACTATTTCTCTCGGGGGCATAGTTTTGGCATCGTTGTGCGTTTAAAAATCATCCGATGGAAGTTTAATCTCCCGAAGCCGTGCAGCTCAGAACACAGGTGAGGTGCGTTTTTTCGTTTCCGTTCGGAAATTTCATTGGTCAAATATTATGGGGTTCAGTTTTTTGGCTTGAAGTTTGTGAAACCAGGAAAAACCCAGGAAAAAATTCATAAATTAGCCGCTTCGTTGTTTAAGACGTGGGGTTCAAAACGTGGGAAAAAAGTAGCGGCTTATAGTCCGAAAAATACGGTACTTCCACCTGTGTTTGGTTTTCCTTGTGTGTATATGAGTTATTCTTCATTGCCATACATGACAAAATACATCACTGTATTGTTAACAATCAATCAAATTTGCACACAACACAATGTATTATAATGCAGCCTGAAGGTTCCATTGAGGCAGGCAGGTATTATATTTGTTTAGGCCCGGTTCAGATACTTTAATGCACAATTGAATTTCACTCTATGATTTTATTATTACAGCAAGAGTACACTTTTGACTTTGAAAACAATCAGATAGCAATATAAAGCAATAAGTCATTGTGGTAAAATGCTTTCTCATTCACACATCTGTAAAAAGATTAACTTGCCACAATCACTTAAACTAAACATATAATTTGTGAGAGAAGGGTGAAGAGAGATGGTTTGGACATGTGCAGAGGAGGGACATAGGGTATATCAGTAGGAAAATGCTGAGGATGGAGCCACCGGGAAGGAGGGAAAGAGAAATGACCAATCAGGAGGTTTATGGATGTGGTGAGGGAAGACATGCAGGTGGTTGGGGTGAAAGAGGCAGATGTAGAGGACAGAGGGGTATGGGGACGGATGATCAGGTGTAGTGACCCCTAATGGAAGCAGCCGAAAGAGGAAGAAAAAGAAAATGAAGAGGAAGACATAAACAGAACATACTTTTATTTCATTGTATTAGAAGAGCCTTTAAATAAGTTTCAACAAGTGTAATATTGGTTAATCAACTATGTCTGTGCTGCGTATTACTTTGTAAGTGACATAATATATTTGTTTCCACATTCAATTTATCCTAATGAGTACTAATGATGCTATGTTATATATAATCTATGATCTATATAGTATATATGTTATAATGGTGAATAAATTTTAGAACAATGTACAACCTAAACATTTTCTTATTCTTCTCTCCAAAAGCCTCTGTTGTGATTAAGTGCTTCGATAAACTTTGTCTGTAGACGTTGCTTTTTCTCGTATGGAGGGAGCATTAAATAAGAATGGCAGGTGAGCGATTCTGGCAGATGGTCCTGAGTGAAGTTGGGACGGTCTAACATGGTCATCCTAACCTGATTCATTCCAAGGATGGGAACGCGGTCACAACCCGTCAGAAACACTGGTAAAAGAGGAAGGACAGAAAAATGACCATGTGACCATTCAGCATTTACCAGAAACACACATACACACACACATACACACACACACACACACACACACATACACACACACACAAACATATATATATATATATATATATATATATATATATATATATATATATATATATATATATATATATGTTTGTGTGTATGTGTGTGTCTATGTGTGTGTGTGTGTGAGAATATTGCATTTCTCATTGTACGATTCTTGTTCACATTACTTTAATATATTGAACTGTAAATTTAAAGGTCCCACATACTAGCTGCATAATCAATGAAAACAAGCTCCTTAGTGAATATTATCCAAACAGGCTTTCCATTATGACCACCTGCCTAATATTGTGTTGGTCCCCCTTTTAGCCATCAAAACAGTTCTGACACATCAAGCATTATCAACATTAACTTCTTCAATAATTTGAGCTACAGTAGATCGTTTGTTGGATCGGATCACTCGGGCCAGACTTCACAACTTCCCACTTGCTGCCTAAATATATCCTACACACTAACACGTGCCATTATGAAGAGATAATCAGTGTTATTACTTCACCATTTATAATGTTATAATGTCATAATGTTATGCCTGATCAGAGTATACCTTGAAGTGGCCTTAAGGTCATGTTGGTACAATAAAGGAACCCTTTTAAGGATCTGATTTGGGATGTCATTTTTCCAAGATTACTTTTGACATTTGGTTCATGACATTTGTTTATCCATGGTCACTCACTATTTGTGAGATTAGCTAAAGATGCATCCCAAACTAGCATTAGCATCTTTTTTTTTAGAACTGTAGCCAAGTAGAATCTATTTAATGAAAATATGGGTAGCCAGTAAACTAAGGCTAATTACTAAACGATTGAACCGTGCAATATACTGACTATATACTTGTACTTGGATGGAATGGTCAAAACTTACTTGCCTTGGCATTAGGTTTGGCATCAGGCTTTAATTATTGGAAACACACAAGCATTTCGAATAGATGGAAACAAAATAAATGTACTCACAAAGAAAGGCTTTCTTTTGCTCTTGTGTCAGCTCCTCAAAGACCTCCCAGAATGCAATGATAACAGGGTGTCTCTCATGGTATTGCCCAGCATATGCGGTATTCTAAATACAACAATACAATAGTTCTTCACATAAATATAGCAGGATCATACTCTAAATAAATCAAATCAATCTGCAAAAATGCTTCTCAATAAATGTTTTCATAATGATTTATATCTTCCATAAACCTCCAGAGAAAAGTCTGTCATGGCACAAGACTGTGGCTGTGACTGTGATACACATCTGTGTGTTCTGTCAGTCAAAACCCTTAAATTGTTATAGAATTCAGAGCCAAAATGAGCATCAAACTGGAGAGGGGCTGTAGTCAGTGAGGGGATTGAGAACGTGAATGTCATTCTAAACAAGAGCTCCTGTAAATGCAGAACCGTCTCTGCAGCATTCCACTGTTTATGACTTATGACATATATTAGAAGTAACAATTCTCAGGATTCATTGGATAGTAAAATCCTAAAATTTTTCCACAGATATAATAACCAGGTAATCAGGTGTTTTCCAGATTTAGAGAAAACCAACTTTTAGTATACAGAACATAACAGTTTGTTCAATGTTTTCAAAAGAAAGCTCTTATGCCAGAAGAAACATGAATCTATCTTCTGGTAAATCCATGACTGAACGACTTTGGCTAAATTGAAATCATAACATCTGGAGGAAACCAAACAGAACTTATCAACATTGAAACCTGGCCAGTTTCAACAGTTTTTTTTATTAAAATGATCTAGTAGATGGATCTATCGGACCGATCGACTGTGAAAATACATTACAGTGATGCTCATCCAGCCTGATAGAGCTTGAGAAGATAAACAAATGAAAATAGAAATGGAAATTGGTTCATATGTGCCCAACTTAAAGAACTGTATCTAAGAAATTTCTGCTAAGGGTATTCTTGCAGAGCTGCTGTTTCATTCTTGTATTTGCTCAACATTGGTTTTTGAACGAGTGGTTGCTTCCATTTAAAAAAAAAAAAAAAATTAATATCCAAATTTGTCTGTCTATTTGTTTCTGTTTGGAAGACATTATCTCTTCTTTCAAAATAATGCATTTATATTTTGTTAGATCCCTATTGTGGAGTATTTTTTTCTGCAGTTTATATTTAAAAAAACAAAGAAATAGCACGAGTAAAAAAGGGACATTGAATACTTCCAAAATGATTTATTTATCCGGGTTTATCAGACCTGTTTGAATGTGTCCCAGTCGTATTCCTCTGTTCCCACCATCACTCCTCTGAGCTCCTCCGGCTGGAAGAAGTTCACCACTTCTTCATCACACACTTTGTAGAATCCCCTCTTAAACTCATTAAACACCTGCTCTACTGACTTGTTCAGTGCGTAGTCGATATATGCTTCCACATACTTCTTTCTGTGGAAATAATTATTACAATGAGACAAACACAATAGTTTTTTATAGGTTTAAGAATCATTAACACATCCTAGGCCATTAAGATAAAATACTGTACATTATAAGAGGGGTATTAATACTGCATGCAGTTAAATAGGAAGTATTAACATTTTATAAATTATTTCATATTATCATACATTTTGTACATTTGTATGATAATATAAAATCATTTATAAAATGTTAATACTTCCTATAAGCTTAATAATACCGCATGCAGTTAAATAAGCTTATAGGAAGTATTAACATTTTATAAATGATTTCATATTATCATACAAATGTTCAAAATGTAGTTTACTTGTTGTCACTTGTCACAGATATTTCTTTTCCGTTTGGCTCGAGCTCCATTTCAACACCGTTCCAGTGCACCTGAGGGTTAAAGGAACAGAATCTTTTGTAAATTAATAATTATTCATTACAAAAAAAAAATTTTTTTATCAATGTCATATTATGCAATTTTGACCGAATTGTCTCGTACACAGAAAACGATGTCCAAGTCAGCGACAACATCCTCAGAGTATTCATGAAGAATGCAGTGCAAACTCCTGAGGAATAAAAAACAAAACAGATATTAATACAAATGAGTAATTTTGGGTCATTAAAAGATAACCCAAGCTTTTCAACTAAAATAATTATTAACATTTATCATACCGAGTGTGATCTACAAATAAATGACCTTCCATAATCATGTATCTTATATTTCTTATATTTGTCATTAGTTGCATTTTCACGTTAATTATTTCTCAAATGAATAATCGGTATATACATATTATATTACATTTACTACGCTTCTAACCATCTATGCTGCTTTAATTATTGTGTGCACTCTATGGACAAATGTTTGTGGACAGCTAACAATAAGATTGATATGTTCTTTTTGAACATCCTTTTCCACATTGAGTCCCCATTTGTTGTTATAATAACCTCCACTCTTTTGGGAAGATGTTCAGAAGTTTTCTTGTGGAGATTTGTGGTCATTCAGCTTCAAGGGTGTTAGTAAAGTCAGGTACTTATGTAGGTGAGGCGATGAGGCCTGGGGTGCAGTCAGCATTCCAATTCATCCTAATAATGTTGAGGTCAGAGCTCTATAGCAACCTACTCTAAATCTTTCACTCCAACCCATGTAAAGAATATCTTAATAAAGCTGGCTTTGTGCACAGGGGTATTGTCATGCTGGAACAGGTCTGGGTCTCCTAGTTCAAGTGAAGGGAAAATGTAATGCTCCTTCATACAATTGTCATCCTATACAATTGTGTGCCTCTGACTTTGTGGAAACGGTATGTGTGCGGAGGGATCTGAATAATGTAATTACACAGGATTCTTTAAAACTAAATAGTAGTAACCTAGGTGTTTTTTTTTTTTAAGTTCATGCATAGTTGGCTCTGAGTTTCTAAACAACTCTGTACAGTCTTCCTAATGTGTAGTATTATTGCTGAGAACAAACAACTTCTTAATGCCTGCTTAGACCTGATAGTTATTCTTAGAAAGTGCATCTATATATTATATATAGTGAAATAGTGAATTAAACTATAATTTTTTCTGGTACTCCCGTACTTTCCAGTCACAGGGAGGAACTCGATCATATCCTCCAAACTAGGCTTTACATTGACCAGCTTCTTAAACAAGGCCAGAGGAAAGGGCATGTACACAATGTTGTTGTTGTAGAGAGCCAGGCCACAGAGGATCCCAAACAGGAAGTATTGTTTTAATTCAACCGTTGGCTGAAAATAAATAATCAGAACAATGTAATGTAAGTATGTAGGCATAAAGTAAGCATTTATCAACATTATTCAGCATCAAATGGTATATTTTTTACCTTAGCAGGAAACCAGATCATTGTTTTCTTATCATTGTACATGAACAACTCTGATTCAGGAGCCAAAAGCTTATTAAAGGCATGAAGAAAGAAATCCCGTTTGTTCACATCTGTCAGTTTGGACTCTTCTACAAACTGCACCTGTAAGAAACCTGAAAGTTAGTTTCACTGACCAGTTGCATTTTTTTAAGTTTAAAACATTTAAGTTTTCTTCTTACCACAAGAGTTTTTTTGAAGTTCTCATGGTCAGCATTGTTAAGTTGTCTGAATGTGTCCTCAAGCAGGGCAGTACGTCTCACTTTCAGCTGGAGGATTGGTGTTGGCACTTCCCTGTGCATGTCCTGGAAGATTCCACCAGTCACCACACTGTTGTGGATGATCTGATGAGCAACCTGGAACATGAATGTAATTCGTTTATTGTTTTTATGGAGTTTACCAAAAATGTGTTTTACTATAAATTATAATGTTATCTAACTAAAACTAAAATCAAAAACAGTCTCCACTGTACCACGATCAATGTGGCTTGTTTATCCTTCAGTGGTTGCCATCATTATTGCTTATGTTTACATTCAAGTTAAGGTGTAACTGTTTTTGACATTCATTTCATCTATTTTGCAGTTTACCAGCTCACCAGCAGTTGCAGGAAAAAGGAAAGGTAAAATGTGTTCTAAATGATTGTTAGGGATCCACCTGCCACGCCCCCCTCTGAGGTTCTCACGCTGCCTCTCTCTGCTGCTCTCGGCGTTAATCACCGGCACCTGTTCCTCATTCCCATTCCCCTTTATAAGCTCTCGTTCTGGCCTCTCTCGCTGTCGGTTCTAAATGGTCTCCAGGACTCCAGACCACCAGCATTCCCCGCTGGTCCCTGCTCCATATCCGGATCCGTGTCCGACAGAATTCCCCGCTGGTTCCGACTCGGCGTTCCATTCGTTAAGGATTATACCCATTCCAAGGATTATACTTGCATTTGCTCCAATGTTATTTTTACTAAAAACATCTATGCACTATTATTATTAGGAATGATGAAGAAGCCATTATTTGACACATAGAAACTTACACCTTATGATCAGATACATTTATATACAGCCATTTCATCTAATATCAGCACAAATACATGTGTATACTGAGTACATGCAATATAACATGACAATTAATATTCTCTAATAACAACTGGAATACCTTTGTAATTTCAGCAATGTATTTGAAAATGACGATTTTGCTCATCAGGTCCAGGAGAAATGGGTAACGGCAGAAAATGGCAGATGTCCGAGGCACTTCCTGTCCAACATGAAAAATAAGATTAGAAAAACTAATTTGCTTACATCAGCTAGCTCCCTGTTGCGGTGGAACGATTCTTGTTTTGTTTTTCTGTTCTACACATTTATTAGTTTTACCAAAACTGCTCCACGCTTAATCGATATCCACAGCGTAACATCTTTTTCCAGTAACTGAGGTGTAGTTCCAATTTCTGGGATGTAGAACTCGCTGAGTGGAACCTTCCTTGACTTCACCGCCCTTTTGTTTCCCTTCGAATGGAAAAGCGTGGATTAATGTTAATCTAATATGAATACAAAATATAATTATTCAATGCCTCAATCACTAAGCTACCACCTCCCATACACACATAAATTCAAGGTGATTCTTTAATTATAACTCCATAACGCCCAGCGCTCCAATTCAATTTCTATCGTCATAAATTATTAGGTAGATGGTCACATTTAAAACAATATAAGAAGTGGACACATTTTGACTGCCATTTACAGGAAATACACAATATGGACTAGAGTTTGTAGACAACTTACAATAAGATCTGTATTTTCTTTTTTTTTTTTTAATTAAGGATGTGCTTTTTCCTTTATTCTTCTGGTATCAATGCTTTAAGGTATTATGTCTGTTCATATAAATAATAGCTAATAAAGCTTGAATATACATTTCTTGGACTTAATAACACTTTGTAATAAATTGAACAGAACTCTTTCTATTAAAAAAGGTAATTTTCTAATTGATTTATGTGTAATATCTGTCTATTGAAGTACAATAGCCCAAAAAGCAGCCACTGACCTTGTAAAGTAACTTGAGGACTTCCAGCACTGCTTTCAAACCAGGGTTATAATGTTCCCACATATGCGACATCAAGAGGAAGGCAATGGCTTGTTTCCACATGCGGATATGCTTTGTCATAATGTTGGCATCCATGGAGATCCAGTGTTCTTCTGTCGGTCACAAAAAGAATAAACCATGAATAAATAAACTGCAGTTACCCATTTTATACACATTACTTCTAATTCAGATCAATTTGATTGGTATTTATGTGTGTTTATTTGTATGAACACTGTCAACGGAAAGCTGCTTAAAAGAAATTGATAGATTAAAAGAAAAACATTACAAATTCATAAATTTAGCCCTATATCCCCTATAAGCTCATCAAGATGTGTAAAAGCGACAATGGTGAGTAAAATCTCCCTGTGGATTTAGGAGTGAAACATCTGGAGAGATTCAAAGGGGAACCCATCCTCATCTGTGTGACACCAAATATCCATTCATTATAGTTCCATCATTGTTGAAATAATCAACTGTCCACTGATGGACACTTGAGTGCAAAACAATTCATGGTGATTGTAGTCATTAGTCTCATTAGGGACAAACTTACAGGGACTTATTTATACATTCGAAATGTGTAATTTATAATTGTAAATTGTTTACTATACACATGACATTGAATTGAATAGTATTAATAGTATTAATTGCCTCTAAAATCTTAAATCTTTACTCCTGAATTTTCTTTATCATTCAGCTACTGGATTTTTAAAGGAAGTTATAAGTGAAAATGTCTTAAACTGCCTAGAACTATATTAATACAATGTACCTGCATCTCCTAAACCTTAAATCCTCATTTTGTTTCTATTAGTATTTTGAATATAGGCTACAGGAGGGTCCAAAGGTTAACATTGGCAACATTATGCACTATTGTCCTTATCACTTATGTCTGTGTTATTGGCCTTGCTGTTCCCAGTCAATAGAAATAAACTTTTATGGCTTTAACTAAAGATTTACTGTAATTGAAATATAGAAAAAAAAGCAGGATGAGGACATAACATAGGTTCCTATTCATATCCATATTTGCCTGTAATTCAAATAGAGAAATTGATATACAGAGATGAATGTGTGTATGAATGAATAATGGCAATAAAAATCATACTCAGGATTTTCAAGGCAGTGTCACTGAGGTTTGTGATGGCTACAGCTAACGGCAGCACCAGCGGAATGATGCTGTGATGTTCGTGAAGAAAGGAGCATGTGGGCAGAATCAGGAAGATCTCAGGACACCTCATTACCGGTGTAGCATACAAAAGGACTTCCACCACATCTGTGATGTTCACCTAGGGTAAAACAACTTTACTGCAACGTCAATTTGCTTAAAATGATCAGTAGATTTACAGTAGACCAGTAGATAGGTTGAGTTGTGCTTGCCGATAACCGAGTAATCATCCAATAGTTTTTTAAATGAATACTGGATAAATTAAATAAAAACAACACTCCATGTAAAATAATACTAAACTTTACTACAAAATCAAAAATGTAAATAAATATAATTTTAATGCTTTGGCCTTGTTAATGTCAACATTTTTCTTGTTCGTTTTCATTTTCATTTTATCTATTAACTTTACTTAATGCACTATGATCTAACATGAATGAGGTACAGCCAAGCGGTCTCACGTGTCAAAACAAACAGTACATGGCATCATTGATTTGCCTCTAAAAGTCGCTCTCAAACTGTATGACAGCGTACCATCTCAGCATGCAACCCGGAAAAACTATCAGTATGTATTTTTGTGGATAGTTCCAGCAATTAACTATCAGTGCCAACCTCTAATTTACATTTACTGCATTATGTCTTTACTTCTTTAGCTACTGTATATCTGTTTGGTTTTAGGGAGATCACTACTGATCGATGGATGCTATTATAATAGGGGTGTCAGATACACAACTAGTGGACTAGGGGGGAGAAAATAAAGATTCTAATCTGATTTTCATTGAAAATAGATGCTTTTGAGCTGTTTCTTATAAAAGTTAATCGCATTACCAGTACAGTCAGGTGGGTAGTCACATAATTAGTGTGGACAGGAGCATGACTATGAATTTGAATATGGCAACTATAACTAAGTAGCTTTTTAGGTGCATTACCCCTACTAAGTGCCCTCTTTTAACCAAACTTCTTGCAACAAACTTTCATCAAAAAAAACTGTAAACCATTTGATATAATCAAAGGGTTATTTTAGGGCTCAAGGAGACAAAACAGTAAAAACCTTGGGCCATAAATTCTTCCCCAGATATTCCCCATCAGCTAGATAAAAATATAAATATAATTTTGGATTTGCTTTCATATGTAGCACTATTTTGTGTAGATTTGTCTCTATAATTATAAATAAGTTCACTTTAATTAATTCAGTATGTACCTTGTAGATAAATGTCAATAATAAATACATTCAAACGAAGTTTGTTGATTGCTGACGTATTATTATTCACTATACTAGATTTAGATGTTGACATATTCCAGCCTGACAATAAAAACATTGTGAAGTGTTTATTGATAAATTTATGACCCTTTTGCTTTATTCCTATATTCATTTTAAATATGAACTGAATATCTGCATTATTTTTTTTTGCCTGATTGCCATGTAAAATATTCGATAGTCACAGGATACAAATCCCTTTTATATGAAAGCTTTGCCTGATAATAAAAAATATACTCAACTGAGTTTTTGATCCAGGGAATGGTCAAGAGCTTGTCAAATGTTTGGCTAGCAGCATTCAAATCAATCTGAATGGCACCTGAAGAATTCCTACTGATTACAAAAGATTTAAAAGTGTGAGGAATGAACTGTAATATTGTGCATAGAGTAGCAGAATTATTATCAAGAATATCAAATCTCTACAGGCCACTGGTTTCTCATTTAAGATATATTTAACAGATTTACCTGTCTTTGATGAAGCAGGCAACCAGATTAGAGCTTGTGGCAAAGATCAAGGAAATCTCTCTGTGGTAAAAAAATTAAAGAATAAAGTAAATTATGTTTTATATATACAGTATATATATATAAATATACAAAAGATTGATAAGCTGGTTGAGACCATCTTTAAAGAAGCCTTCTTTTTGACTCTTAAAGGAAAAGTTCCACCGCTGCAATCACCCCATTGTCGTCTTTAAGACGCCTGCCACGAAGTGGTTTCTTCAAGAAGTCAAGGAAGAGGAACTTGTCACTGGGTGCGAGGATGGGGGAGTAGGGGGGATGAGGCAGAATTTCGTACCCAAAGTCGCCCACAAATTTCACCATTTCTAAGTGATAATTACTTGGGTGGAACTTTTTCTCAAGAGTCAAAAAGAAGGCTTCTTCAAAGAAGGTCTCCACCAGCTCAAAAATTGGAGAAGTGTCGCCTTAGGTGGAGGATATGTAGAGAAGGACTAAGCTCAATTTTCATTACATACATTTTTATGACCGTCCCTCATATACAGTATATATATATATATATATATATATATATATATATATATATATATATATATATATATATATATATATATATATATATATATAAAGCATAGCAAAGCATAATGTACCAGCACTTTTAATCTTTAATAAAGCAATTTATTCTTACCTTTTGATTTCATTGATTCTTTTATCAGTCTCCAACATTGTAACCCATTTCTGCACTTGGGCTTCTTCAAGTTTTCCAAATGGTTTTCCAAGAATATTGGGCTGAACAAATAAACCAAAAAAAAAGAAATTTTTTATGTAAATCTGCTCTTTTGTTTGAAAGAACTATCACCAAAACCTGACCATTATCTATTGAGGTTGTCAAAAATTCGTACTTATCTAGAATAATAGATCTATAGACTTTTTCCAGGTATATAGAATACAAACAACTCCTCAGCAACAGAACTGTATACATAGATCTATTATTCTAGATAAGTACGAATTTTTGACAACCTCAATAGATAATGGACTTGCCACAAGTGAAAAAGCTGTATAAAGTAATATACAGTATGGCAGTGTGTTTACCTTGAGAGATGGAAAGTAAAGAAAGTTGGTGCTGTATCCAGATGATATCTTCATTTCTGTTTGAATGAAAAAAATTAGGATAGATCACTGTAAGCAGTGTAACGGTAAGAGTGAAAGGCAGTAATGGTGTGTACGGTTGCAAACAGTGAATTTTGGTCAAGTTCATATATTGACCCGTGAGCTAATAATAAGATGCAGAGTCTCAGTGCAGTGTTGTGCAGTGTGATCGCTGTCAGGACAAACGATCTCCTCTGGCATTCCTTTCTACAGCTGAGCTGTCTAATAATAAGTCTTATGCGGAAGGTGTAAAATGTGTAAAATCTAAATGAATGACTGCACAGTCTGCTGCAATTGATCTTTCATCGTGTGTGTGTGTGTGTGTGTGTGTGTGTGTGTGTGTGTGTGTGTGTGTGTGTGTGTGTGTAAAACTCCTGAGCAAATCTGCTTGTAATTTCTCTGGATGACTTGGTATGTTTGTGCTAAATTCGATATTTTTTCTTCAATTTTCTGGGTGATATATCAGGGTCAGTTTTTTTCAACAGCTATTTTACAAGGAAAATTATTAAAGCAACCATTTAAAAAAATATATTACAATAAGTTGTTTAAATATTACAATATGTTTTCATTGTTTAATTGCAGCACTAAATAAAAGACATTTCCAAGACTTTGATTGTTTTGGGGGCTGGGCTTTGGAGGAAACACCAAAAGGAAAAGAGAGAGAGAGAGAGAGAGAGAGAGAGAGAGAGAGAGAGAGAGAGAGAGAGAGAGAGAGAGGGGGGGGGGGGGAGGGAGAGAGAGAGAGAGAGAGAGAGAGAGAGAGAGAGAGAGGGAGGGGGAGAGAGAGAGAGAGAGAAAAAGGACTGAACGCACAGAGATGTGTGTGTTGGGTGGATGTGCGTTATAAACTAAAAAGGTTGAAAGAAAGTACAACAATGGACTTTTGGAACATGGAAATGATTACATGAGTCTAAATGAGTCCACACCATCAGGATATGCTTATAAGCATGAGCCCCATCAGACTGGTTGTAAGCAACCATTTATAGTACCCTTCTTAATGTTAGTCAAAGATTAGATTCAATTTTAAATCATTTGAAGTGCTTGCTCTTAATGTTGTACCCTTAGATATAGAAAACCTCTACTATCTTTCGCAATGGCCACTGTGTACAGACCCCCGGGGCCCTATGTTGAGTTTCTTCCAGTTTGCTCATTTCCTTTCAGACCTCTTGGTCAATTTTGATAAAGTGCTGCTTGTAGAAGATTTGATATTAACGCCGATAATGCAAATGATGCCCTAGGAATAACATTTGTGGACTTACTAAACTCTTTTGGGGTTAATCAAAACATCACTAGACCAACTCATCGTTTTAATCACACACACTAGACTTAATAATATCCCACGGAGTCACTTATATAGATATTTTACCTCAGAATGATGCCATCACAGACCATTACCTCATATTGCATAAGTATCCTGCCTGATCTGTCTCAACTTTTTACTAAACCCCCAAATGCGAATGATTTCGATAAAATGGCTAACAACATAGACTCTATCCTTACTAGCACATTACACTGTTGCCCCATCCGAAGGATGATGGCGAACGTCAAGATGGAAAGTCCCGAACCGCGAGTGTGTGGGTGAGCCCTGCCGTGAGAACTGGAAAGTAAAGCGCCGGGGTGAGAATGAAAGAAAATAGACAGCTCTGCTTGGTGAACTTTTGCCTGTCTCTCTTTCTTCTAGTGTGGAACCAGTGAGTGTTACAGACGCATAACTTTCTATTATTATATTCAGATAAAACAGATTTTACTCATCGGCCCAAAAACCAGTACACAGAGGTTCCAACAATTCAACTTGCATTCAGAAGCATGTACTGTAAATACTTGTTCAAAAGTAAAAGACCTGGGAGTTATTATAGATGGCAAATTGTCTTTTGAAAATCATATCACCTACATTACAAAAACAGGCTTCTAGCAAAGTCCACTAAAGGTGGTATAACATTCTCACAATTAGCTAAACTTTGGAATAGTCTTCCTGACAGTGTTGGGAGCTCAAACACACTCTCCCAGTTTAAGCGCAGATTAAAGACGTATCTTTAGCAAGTCCTTCACATAACACACATCACATATTATAAACATGCTCCAGTACATCTGATCAATTGCTTGTGCTTGTTAATATTATGAACAGCAGCTACGCTAATTCCTCTCCACTGCTTTTTTTCTCTACCCATCCTGAGGCATCCTGAGATTGTGCCAGCTCCAGTTGTGTCCCACCTCATAAAGATTATGGACCTTTTAAGGCCCAATGTCCAAATTCTTCATGAGGTAAAATCATAATGGTGCTGGTGTATCCCTAGATAATTCCACCTCATGAAGAATTTGGACATTGGGCCTCTTTGAATGTTTAAAGGCTCTGGCATGGAGAAGCTGGTGTTGGAGCTTTGATGATCTCAAATGTTGATCTATTTTATGAGTTGCTCAGTAGCTCTTGGTTCCATAATGTCAACTGACTGTATAAGACTGAAGAAAGGACATTATCATAATCTTACCCTCCGGTGCTCATAGTAGTTCTCAGTCTCCAGTGTTTTGTATTGTTTTAAAGACTATAATCGCACTCTTGATATCACCCTTTTGAGTCTGGTTCCTCTCAAGGTTTCTCATCAAATGGAGTTTTTCATTGCCACAGTCACCCCAGGCTTCTCATCGGGGATAAATAAACATTCAATTTAATTCTTAAGTTCTGTTAAGCTGCTTTGAGACAATGTCTATTGTGAAAAACGCTATAGAATTAAACTTGAAACTTTTTGGTATCGAAACCTTGTCGCCTGCCTTCTGTTTCCTCCTCTCTTAATAAGATTTTCACAATGAATTCCTAGTTCTAAGGCACTCTGGGTAAAACAATCATCCAAATAAACAAACGTTTACCTGTGAGCAGTCCTGCTCCTGAGCTGCTCCAGTCTCCTTCCAGTCTTACCGGCTGCAGCCTGTTCTCAGTCTCACCAGAGCCAATTGTGAAGAGGATACCAGATGGCATCAGAACCAGAGTGTGCTGGCTGTAGTGTAGATTAAAGAAGTAGGTAGTGGTGTACAATTAATAATAAAAAAAGATGCCATTCCACAAAAATGAAGCTTATTGTTTACATATATTTATATTAATGCAATTGAAAGGAAAGTATACAATTTAGACAGAAAATGTTCTACTTCTAATTAAAAACAACCACGTTCTGTTCTTTAAAAAAAAAACGATCTTTGTCCCCTTATTTAATAGTAATAATTAAAGAATTGGGAAATCATGGCATAATGATAAAGTTAATTACGTTTAACAGCACCTTCATTTCTATTGGCGAATGACTGCCACTTGACCGTCACTACATATGTGATTTTTGAAAAACTAAACTTTTGTTTTTACATTGCTTTAATTCCTTATACATGAGATAAAGTTCTGCTTTAGTCTTGTGCAAATCTCCTGTGATGTTGTAAAACAATAAATACATGTAAATGCTTTATTTACATATTATTCTTCCTCTGATTTGCACATGCGTCAATGGCGACAAAATGTTTTCACTTTTGAAAGGGAATGTGTCCAGTGAATATCTCATTTGTTCATCACCTTCCACAAGTTACTTGTTTAGCAGGTCCTTCAATGCCTTCAACCTTCCTGGGTAGAAGCTCGTTATTGGTGGAATTGTGCCCGAGTTGACCGTGAGCTCCCTCTCCAAATGTGTACACCTCTCCTTCCTGACATGAATAGAAAACTGTCAGTAATTGCATGATGGGGCAGGTAGATTGGCATATGTATAATGGGTATGTGTTACAAAAATGTGGAATATCTCTGTGGAACTGTTCTGTAGCGCACATGTAGTACAATTTATTTTTTAAAGAATAAAAGATGAAATTGCCATTATGTAGACATCATTGAATTTACCCTGCTGTTTGTTCAATGTCCTTGTCAATTGACATACCTTAGTGAGGATAGCTGTGTGAGCTGCTCCGCAGCTGATAGAAGACACCTTCAAGTACTTCAATGCTGGAACTGCACACACTGTAAATCTGCCTACAATATAAAAGATGTATTATTACACTTCTATATGCAGAATGTCCAATATGCTAATTTGGGGATTAGTATCTCACTTATTTAGGGATCATTTCTGAACAAACTGAACAAAATTATAAACGTAACACTTTTGTTTTGCCCCCATTTTTCATGAGCTGAACTCAAAGATCTAAGACTTTTTCTATGTACACAAAAGATCTATTTCTCTTAAATATTGTTTAAAACATGTGTCTAAATCTGTTAGTGAGCACTTCTCCTTTACAGAGATAATCCATCCACCTCACAGGTGTGGCAGATCAAGATGCTGATTAGACAGCGTGATTATTGCACAGGTGTGCCACAGGCTGGCCACAATAAAAGACCAGTCTAAAATGTGCAGTTTAACTGTATTGGGGGATCCGAAAACCAATCAGTATCTGGTGTGACCACCATTTGCCTCACGCATTTTGCACTGTACAGTGAAAACCGGGATTTATCCGTGAAGAGACCTCTCCAAATGTGACTCAAGTCGGTTACGATAACGAACTGCAGTCAGGTCGAGACCCTGATGAGGACGACAAGCATAAAGATGAGCTTACCTGAGACACTTTCTGACAGTTTGAGCAGGGGTTTTTTGGTTGTGCAAACCGATTGTTGCAGCAGCTGTCCGGGTGGCTGGTCTCAGACAATCTTGGAGGTGAAGATGCTGGATGTGGAAGTCATGGGCTGGTGTAGTTACACGTGGTCTGCGGTTGTGAGGCCGGTTGGATGTACTGCCAAATTTTCTGAAATGCCTTTGGAGACGGCTTAAGACGGGCATCAGCTCTGGTGGACTTCCAGCAGTCTGCATGCCAATTGCACGTTCCCTCAAAACTTGCGACATCTGTGGCATTGTGCTGTGTGATGCACATTTTAGAACGCTCTTTTATTGTGGCCAGCCTGAGGCACACCTGTGCAATATCATATCAAGTTGCGACACACCTGTAAGGTGGATGGATTCTCTCGGCAAAGGAAAAGTGCTCACTAACACAGATTTAGAAAGATTTGTAAACAATATTTGAGAGAAATAGGCCTTTTGTGTACATAGAACAGGTTTTAGATGTTTGAGTTCAGCTCATGAAAAATGGGGGCAAAAGCAATAGTGTATATATACAGTGGATATACACACACACACACACACACAAACACACACACACACACACACACACACACACACACACACACACACACACACATATATATATATATATATATATATATATATATATATATATATATATATATATATACATATACATACACTTACACACACACACACACACACACACACACACATGTATATCCCATATATCCATATATTGTTTACAGACAAATGTATATGAACACTAAAGAATTAATTAATAACATTTTTCCGCATTTGTGTACTAAAAATGTATTTGTTATGGTTCGTTTTCTCCTAGATTAATAGAACAACAAGCACAATGAATACTGTTAACATACTGTTCAAGATCTTATAATCAGCTAAATGTAAAATAATACCATTGTCATCAGTCCTGTTAAGGCCCAGCTGCCCAACACTGTTAGCTCCACAGCAGAACACCTGACCTGGGAGAGCCAAGGCCATGGTGTGGGATCCACCAGCCGAGATCTGAATGACTGGAACTCCAACAAGAAATCGTACGAGTGCAGGGTTAGGCTGCAGGTCCACTGATTTTCCCAGTCCCAGCTGCCCATATTTGTTTTGACCCCACGAAAAGACTTCACCTCCTTCAAGACAGTTATGTTCTTCTTTTATCGATATGTTTTATCACTATAATGATGTTCATTTTTTATTTAGAAAATGAAGGTCACACTTACCCTTGCTTAGAGCCAAAGAATGGAAATTTCCACAAGATACCTGCACTACTGGTATCTGGAAGGGTAACTGTAATGGAATTGGCCTGGAAAGGTCAAACAATTTTCATGTTTTAGAAATGTTTATGCTATTTATAAATTGGTAGCATTAGAATGAAATGCTGTCATTCTGATCCCAACTTTCTTCATTTAACGTTTAAATTTACGACATTTGGCAGACACGACTTGCAAATGAGAACGTTTACATAACTGAGCCATTATTGGGTTAAGGGCCTTGCTCAAGGGCGCAATAGTAACACCTTCATAATTATAGCATTTTGACCAAATGAACTACAACTTCTCAGCGAATATTATGAAATTACAGAAATATGAAAGAGGTTGGAATTGGGCACATATTTGGTGTTTACACTGGGGCGCACATTTATCGGTCTATAAATATAAATTTTTTTATTTAATTTTGTGTAATTGACTTTAACTAAACCACTTATCTGGATTGGAATGACATAATTTAAATGAGATCTTACAGTAAATTGTTTCTTGAGTTCTGTGCTGTAGCGAGTTTAATTCTATGCCAAGTTTAATTTACTAGACAAAATGGTTAGGTTACCCAAACCCTAACCCTTAGTAAGCATGATACGCACTTATATGTAGATATAAAGCCTCAATGTATTAAGTACTTGTTTACTTAAGTCAAAAACACATAACAAATACAAAGAAACCGCATTTAAATAACCACCAATTAAAAATAAATAAATCTTCTTTTTCATCTTTTAGCTGCTCCCATTAGGTTTCGCCACAGCGGATCATCCGTCTCCATACCCCTCTGTCCTCTACATCTGTCTCTTTCAAACCAACTACCCGCATGTCTTCTCTCACCACATCCATGAACCTCCTCCTTGGCCTTCCTCTTTTCCTCCTTCCTGGTGGCTCCATCCTCAGCATTCTCCTACCGATATACCCCATGTCCCTCCTCTGCACATGTCCAAACCATTTCAATCTGACCTCCCTCACCTTGTCACCAAAACGTCCTACATGCGCTGTCCCTCTAATAAACTCTGTTCTAATCCTGTCCATCATCATCACTCCCAACGAAAACCTTACCATCTTCAGCTCTGCTACCTTCAGATCCACCTACTGTCTTTTACTCACTGCCACTGTCTTTAAATCATACAACATAGGATTAAAAATGAATAAATAAATCACAGTGTTTGGTGCAACATAAACCGGCAAATGCATTGTTTTCACATGATGTCATTTGTCAAAAGTCCGGACAATCCTGAAAGTGCATGCTAGTGAACAACATCTTTTTGAAAAGAGTTTAGCGTATACTATAATATATATAATATAAGACTATAATAATATATAATATGCTTACATGTATATTTATACAAATGCTTTGATTCATTAAAAGAGTTAGACCAGATCAGTGTTCAGGCTCGTTGCATTGACTGTGTTTGATTTACTAAAATCAAGCAGTATATTAGAGTCGCTTGTTCTGTCCACACTTTATTAGAAAGATGAGATTTCTTGCAATTATATACAAGATTAGAATTATTAAAAAAATGATTAAATTATATGTGACATATTGGATACCAGTGCTGGGGTGGCAGATGGGGTGGCAATGCTTTTTCTTAAGGTGACATTTGCCAACCTGATAGATCCACAACCTTTCAGAAGTGTCCAAACTTAACAAATGGGATCCAGGCTGCTCATTACAATATAATTTTTAAGCTCCAGTTCAGTGAATTAAATTTTAGTAGAATTAAAGCAGTAGGGTTTAGTTTGACCGCTGTGGATGTGTGTGCTAGAATGCAGTGTTCAGTCCTGGGGCCAGACTTCAGAGACCCTTTCCTAATACTTACACTGGTTTGGGACATTTTGCCACCGGGATGCTGTGGCCCAGCTGACCTTCTCCACCAGCTCCCCAGGAAAACACTTGACCTGAATTACCCAGAGCCAAGCTGTGGTCCTGTCCGCATGCCACCGCAGCTACATCTCCCAATCCTTCAATCTTCACTGCATGGAGATAAAAAAAAAGAAGAGGGAAACTCACCGTGAGAAGCTCTCAAAGAAACAGAGAGAAAGACATTGAAAAAAACGAGAAGGAGAAACAGATAAAGACCATTCTACCACTCTATAACAAAAGCAAAGACTCGAGAAAGATGGTATTAAGATACTGTATTGTATTAACTGAAAATAAAAACGGACTAATGTATTTAAATTAAGTACAGAACTTTACATGGACAAAGATTTGTGTGTTTCGAGTCATGCTTTTTTTAAACATTCCATTCCATGTCCCATTTGCTGTTCTTATAACCTTCTAGGAAGATTGGAGGCTCCATGATTGTGGAGATTTGTGTTTAATCAGCTATAAGGGTGTACAGGTACTGATGTAGGTGCAATGAGGAGGCCTGGGCGCAGTCAGCAATCCAATTCATCACAAAGGTGAATTCAACAGGGTTGAGTTTAGAACTCTTTAGCAGGAGATCATCCACTTCAACCCACATGGGCATTGTCATGCTGGAACAGGTTTGGGTCTCTGAGTTCAAAAATTCAACACTACCACATCCAAAGATACAATTGTGTGCTTCCAACTTTGTGGTAACAGTTTGGAAAATAACTACATATGGCTGGAAAAGTCAGGTGTCCCAATACTTTTGTTTATATAGTGTAAATAAAACCCAACAAAATGATCAAACAAAACTGTATAACAAGAACAAAAATACTCCCATATCCAAACACATCTTATACAATTGAGTTTGTCTTACAATTTTGAATACTTTTGTCTGTACAGTAAATGTTAATGAAGGTTTATGTTCAAATTATTAAAATATTTAAAAAATCTTAATTTATCATAGCTATTTATTAGCATTTGAATAGGTAATGTGTTATATCAATAATATTGATCAAAAAGCTATATGTTTTACTTAAATGGAAATTCTTTAAATAATTATTTTAATAAGTTGATCCATGAGTGCTTTTTTCATTCATAATTATTATAATTATTATTATGAAATACAGAGGTATAATTGTAAAATTAGCTTAAGAAAACATAAAGCATGCATATTTAACTTCATCAACTTAATAAACTGGACAATTTGGCTTTCAGCACCACTTTAGTGCTTGGAGTATACTTTAAAAGGAAATAGTTAAACAATTCTTTATTAAAAATGTCTTATAGGAGGGGTCTGATGGATGAATGCCAGATATACCAGAGAGAAGAACTGAAGAAACGAAACTGAAACTTATTAAGGCAAGAAGGAAACTTAACATTCTGTCAAATATAATGCATTACTTTTTTTAACAGTTTGAGTACAATAAATCTGTATATATATACTGTATATATATACTGTATATATATACTGTATATATATACAGTATATACAACAAATAGTGATTGTTTTCATCATTCTATAAACCAAATATTAAGTGTTATATGTATTGCTGATTTCAATATATCTTTATATTTTAATTTATCCTCTCTCTCTCTCTCTCTCTCTCTCTCTCTCTCTCTCTCTCTCTCTCTCTCTCTCTCTCTCTCTCTCTCTCTCTCTATCTTTCTTTCTGAGTATGTGTGTGTGTTTACCTGGTAGTTTGGTATCTCTGACTTTGGATCGTCCCAGCTGTCCTTTAGAGTTTCGGCCACAGGAAAGCACCTGGCCCCTTGCTGTCAGGAATAAAGTATGCTGTTCTCCACAACATATCTGAACCAGAGGTTCACTGAAGTCTACTGAAGTCGGAGTGAAAATATTCCCTCCAATACCGGGAAAAGCGAGCTGTGCTCTGGATAAATCTCCCCAGCAGAAGAACATGATGTTGCTGCAGAGACGCTCTGTGTGTGTGTGTGTGTGTGTGTGTGTGTGTCAATGTGTGTCGCCTGACTAATGCTTTAATTCAAGGTAATGTTGTCATACTTCCTACAGGGGGCGCCACGTGAAGCAATCGTTGCAATGGAACTGTTAATCCTAATAATAATAATAATGAAAATAATAATAATGATAATAATAATAATAATAATAATAATAATAATAATAATAATAATAATAATAATAATAATAATAATAATAAAGAAATTATATTTTACACGTGTACTTAATATCAATATCATTGAATATTCTAACATTTAGTCATTAATGGAGTCAAGTATTATTCAACAGACGTATATAATTAAGTGTAAAATGTAAAACTGTTTTATTATTATTATTATTATTATTATTATTATTATTATTATTATTATTATTATTATTACTATTATTATTATTATTACACCTAAATCCAAATTGATGAATGAGGAAAATGAGAGAGAGAGATGGTTGAATGGTGTGGAGATGGTGAATCAGGAAGTGGATAGGATTAGTAGGGAGAAAGCGAGTGCAGAGATTAGGAGGATGAAGAATGGAAAGTCGGTTGGACCAGATCACATACCGGTAGAAGCATGCAGATGTTTGGGAGAGATGCAGTGGAGTTTTTAACAAGATTGTTTAACAAGATATTGGAAGGTGAGAGGATGCCTGAGAAATGGAGAAGGTGTTTGCTGGTACCGATCTTTAAGAATAAGGGAGATGTGCAGACCTGCAGTAACTACAGGGGAATTAAGTTGATCAGTCACACCATGAAGTTATGGGAAAGAGTAGTGGAAGCCAGGCTGAGAGAAGAGGTGACCATCTGTGAACAACAGTATGGTTTAATGCTGTTAGAGAAGGACAGAAGGAATTGCATTGTGTATTTGTGGATTTAGAGAAAGCGTACGACAGAGTGCCAAGAGAGGAGTTGTGGTATTGTATTAGGAAGTCAGGTGTGTCAGAGAAGTATTTGAGGGTGGTGCAGGACATGTATGAGGACAGTGTGACAGCAGTGAAGTCTGCAGTAGGAACGACAGACTGGTTCAAGGTGAAGGTTGGAGTGCATCAAGGTTCGGCCCTGAGCCCTTTCCTGTTTGCATTGGTGATAGACAGGTTGAATAAGTTAAAGGTCAGACAGGAGTCTCCCTGGACTATGATTTTTGTGGATGATATTGTGATTTGTGCTGAGAGTAGTGAGCAGATTGAGAAGAGCCTGGAGAGGTGGAGATATGCGCTGGAGAGAAGGGGAATGAAAGTCAGTAGGAGTAAGACAGAGTACATGTGCATAAATGAGAGGGAGGGCAGTGGAGTGGTGCGGCTGCAGAGAGAAGAGGTGGAGAAGGTGGTGGAGTTCAGGTACCTAGGGTCAACAGTGCAAAGTAATGGAGAGTGTGTTAGAGAAGTAAAGAAAAGAGTGCAGGCAGGGTGGAGTGGGTGGAGAAGAGTGACAGGAGTGATTTGTGATAGTAGGGTATCTGCAAGAATGAAAGGGAAAGTTTATAGGACTGTGGTGTGACCTGCGATGTTGTATGGATTAGAAACAGTGGCATTGAGTAAAAGACAGGAGGTGGAGCTGGAGGTAGCAGAGCTGAAGATGTTAAGGTTTTCGTTGGGAGTGACGAGGATGGACAAGATTAGAAATGAGTTTATTAGAGGCACAGCACATGTGGGACGTGTTGGAGACAAGGTGAGGGAGGCGAGATTGAGATGGTTTGGACATGTGCAGAGGAGGGACATGAGTTATATTGGTAGGAGAACGCTGAGTATGGAGCCACCAGGAAGGAGGAAAAGAGGAAGACCAAGGAGGAGGTTCATGGATATGGTGAGGGAAGACATGTAGGTAGTTGGTGTGAAAGAGGCAGATGTAGAGGACAGGGGGGTATGGAGACGGATGATCCGCTGTGGCGACCCCTAATGGGAGCAGCCGAAAGAAGAAGAAGAAGACACTTAAATCCAAATTCCACTTAATATGTTTCTTAATCTTCGAGATCTTCCATTTTAGCAACAAGTAATAGTGATTGAAAAAAAAGCAGAAATAAATAAATTAAAGTAATTTTTTATCTGACATAAAAAATATGAATAAATAAAATCATAAAAATTTTTCTTAAATAAAAAAAATAAATGAATATTTATTAAGATACTTATGTTATATAATAATTATTAATATAATATAATATGATATATTATAACCCAGCCATTAGAGGGGCACAAGCCAGTGCACTCGGTCCCAAGCCCGGGTAAATAGGGAGGGTTGCGTTAGGAAGGGCTTCCAGCGTAAAACATGTGCCAAATCAAATATGCGGATCACAAATGAGAATTTCATACCGGATCGGTCGAGGCCCGGGTTAACAACGACCGCCACAGGTATTGTTAGCCGACAGGGTACCGGTGGAAATTGGGCTACTGTTGGCCGAAGGAGGAGAAGGAGAGGAGAAAGGCGTCTACAGAGACGGCAGGAAAAGGAGCAGTGTAGGAGAGTAGAGGTTCGGGTTGGTACTTTAAATGTTGGTACTATGACGGGTAAAGGGAGAGAGATAGCTGATATGATGGAGAGGAGAAAGGTAGATATGCTGTGTGTTCAGGAGACCAAGTGGAAAGGGAGTAAGGCCAGGAACATTGGAGGTGGGTTTAAACTGTTTTATCATGGTGTGGATGGGAAGAGAAATGGTGTAGGGGTGATTCTGAAGGAAGAGTACAGTAAGAGTGTAGTGGAGGTGAAGAGAGTTTCTGATAGGGTGATGATCGTGAAGGTGGAAGTTGAAGGGATGATGATAAATGTCATCAGTGCCTATGCTCCACAAGTTGGCTGTGAGATGGAGGAGAAGGAAAGATTCTGGAGTGAATTAGATGAAGTGGTAGAAGGTGTACCTAGGAAAGAACGATTGGTGATTGGGGCAGACTTTAATGGGCATGTAGGTGAAGGGAACAGAGGTAATGAGGAGGTGATGGGTAGGTATGGTTTTAAGGAGAGGAATGTGGAAGGGCAGATGGTGGTAGATTTTGCTAAAAGGATGGAAATGGCAGTGGTGAACATGTATTTTAAGAAGAAGGAGGATCATAGGGTGACGTAAAAGAGTGGAGGAAGGTGCACACAGGTGGATTATCTTCTGTGTAGGAGATGCAACCTGAAGGAGATTGGAGACTGTAAGGTGTTGGCGGGGGACAGTGTAGCTAGACAGCATCGGATGGTGGTCTGTAGGATGGTTTTGGAGGCGAAGAAGAAGAGAAGGAAAGTGAGGACTGAAAGAAGAATAAGATGGTGGAAACTGAAGGAGCGAGACTGTAGTGTGAGGTTCAGGGAAGAGGTCAGACAGGGGCTTGGTGGTGGTGAAGAGGTGCCGGATGATTGGGCAACTACTGCAGGAGTGATGAGGGAGGCAGCTAGAAAAGTACTTGGTGTGACATCTGGAAATAGAAAGGAAGACAAGGAGACATGGTGGTGGAATGAGGAAGTGCAGGAGAGCATTAGGGGAAAGAGGTTGGCAAAACAGAAATGGGATCGACAGAGTGATGAGAAAAGTAGGCAGGAGTACAAGGAGATGCGGCAGCAGGTAAAAAGGGATGTGGCGAAAGCCAAGGAAAAGGCATATGAGGAACTGTATAAGAGGTTGGACACTAAGGAAGGAGAAAAGGATTTATACCAATTGGCCAAGCAGAGGGACCGAGCTGGGAAGGATGTACTGCAAGTTAGAGCAATAAAGGATGGAGAGGGAAATGTGTTGACTAGTGAGGAGAGTGTGTTGAGAAGATGGAGGGAGTATTTTGAGCAGCTGATGAACGAGGAAAATGAGAGAGAGAGAAGGTTGGAGGATGTGGAGTTGGTGAAGCAGGATGTAGATAGGATTAGTAAGGAGGAAGTGAGAGCAGCGATTAAGAGGATGAAGAATGGAAAGTCGGTTGGACCAGATGACATAGAAGCGTGGAGATGTTTAGGAGAGATGGCAGTGGAGTTTTTAACCAGATTGTTTAACATGATTCTGGAAGGGGAGAGGATGCCTGAGGAATGGAGAAGGAGTGTGCTGGTACCGATTTTTAAGCATAAGGGAGATGTGCAGACCTGCAGTAACTACAGGGGAATTAAGTTGATCAGTCACATCATGAAGTTATGGGAAAGAGTAGTGGAAGCCAGGCTGAGAGAAGAGGTGACCATCTGTGAGCAACAGTATGGTTTCATGCCGAGGAAGAGCACCACAGATGCCTTATTTGCTTTGAGGATGTTGATGGAGAAGTATAGAGAAGGACAGAAGGAGCTGCATTGTGTATTTGTGGATTTAGAGAAAGCGTACGACAGGGTGCCGAGAGAGGAGTTGTGGTATTGTATGAGGAAGTCAGGTGTGTCAGAGAAGTATGTGAGGGTGGTGCAGGACATGTATGAGGACAGTGTGATGGCAGTGAAGTGTGCAGTAGGTACGACAGACTGGTTCAGGGTGAAGGTTGGACTGCATCAAGGATTGGCCCTGAGCCCTTTCCTGTTTGCAGTGGTGATGGACAGGTTGACGGACGAGGTCAGACAGGAGTCTCCCTGGACTATGATGTTTGCAGATGATATTGTGATTTGTTGTGAGAGTAGAGAGCAGGTTGAGAAGAGCCTGGAGAGGTGGAGATATGCGCTGGAGAGAAGGGGAATGAAAGTCAGTAAGAGTAAGACAGAGTACATGTGTGTGAATGAGAGGGATGGCAGTGGAGTGATGCGGTTGCAGGGAGAAGAGGTGGAGAAGGTGGAGGAGTTCAGGTACCTGGGGTCAACAGTGCAAAGTAATGGAGAGTGTGTTAGAGAAGTTAAGAAAAGAGTGCAGGCAGGGTGGAGTGGGTGAAGAAGAGTGACAGGAGTGATTTGTGATAGTAGGGTATCTGCAAGAATGAAAGAGAAGGTTTATAGGACTGTGGTAAGACCTGCGATGTTGTATGGATTAGAGACAGTGGCATTGAGTAAAAGACAGGAGGTGAAGCTGGAGGTAGCAGAGCTGAAGATGTTAAGGTTTTCGTTGGGAGTGACGAGGATGGACAAGATTAGAAATGAGTTTATTAGAGGGACAGCACATGTAGGATGTTTTGGTGACAAGGTGAGGAAGGCGAGATTGAGATGGTTTGGACATGTGCAGAGAAGGGACATGAATTATATTGGTAGAAAAATGCTGAAGATGGAGCCACCAGGTAGGATGAAAAGAGGAAGGCCAAGGAGGAGGTTCATGGATATGGTGAGGGAAGACATGTAGGTAGTTGGTGTGAAAGAGGCAGATGTAGAGGACAGGGTGGTATGGAGACGGATGATCCGCTGTGGCGACCCCTAATGGGAGCAGCCGAAAGAAGAAGAAGAAGAAGATAATATGATATATTATATATATACATATACATATACATATATAATAGATTATTATAATTATATTAAACTAAACTACAAATATTTAAAATGTATTATTAATTTAAAAATTACAATTTAATATTATAAATATAATATTATTTTATTATTATTATTCTTATTTTTTTTTTTTTATTATTATTTTTTATTTTATTATTATTATATATGATAGAAACGCATTTAAGACAGACTCTCATTGGCTGCGTGATATTTGTCCAGCGCACTAATTGGGTAATGGCTGCTTGTCCCGCCTTTGTGGGTGTGGCTAAATGGTGGCGCATACAGTAGCAGGAGCTCTTCTCGCCATTTGTGTTTGTACTCACCAGCATAACCAGTCGTGTTTCCAGTGTGTTAAGGTGAGTTTATGTCTATATTATGATTTATCCTGGTTTTAACAGGCAGGATGGAGTATAAGTAAAGGATTTACAAAGCGTTCAAAATAACATACGTTGTGTTTTATTGCTATGTTTTGTGTGTAACGGTTAAATAAAGAAGCTCAGCCGTTGCTAAGGAGATGTGTGTAGAAAATGCAGGTATATGGAGCAGCTTATGGGTGAATTTCTGGAAGTTTCTCATGTAATAAAATGATACGGAAGTGTTCAGGGTGGTAATAATGATAATGATTAGCACTGACTTTGCTAATGTTTAAAGGGAAATAAAAGACCCCGAGTTTGCTAATAGCTTAGCCGGAGTGTTGCGTCATTCTCATTAAGGTATCTCATTTAGTGTATCTGTAAAAAAAAAAAAACATGCAATTTTTATTTATTTCTGTTGTTATTTTTGTGTGTTTTATGGGATTACATGATACATTCCTGGTGATTTTGTGAATAATTGTGCGGTGGTGTTGGAGGGTGAATGAAGCCTCTGTTTATAGCGGTGGTAGAAGACAGAAAGAGGGGCGGGGCATCAAAATGGGGCGGGGCTTCTGACCTCACTACTGTTTGCATCATCCAGGCAAGTCATTCCTGTATAATGTGTTTGTGCTTTCAAATCTCAGAATCTTCAAATTTAACTGCATACGCCCTTATGAAGTTAAGCCTTAATCAAACATTTCGAATAAAAATGTCTATAAACACACTGTATGGTCAAATACCTCACCATCACCCCCATCATCATATACAATTCTTTTTATGTCATAGCGTTCCTCTTCGGTTGCACCGCTTAAAGGAAAGTAGGTTTAGTTTTGAGTTTCTATCCGATCAGTTCGAGTTGGTAGCGCCGGGGCCGCCTAGCAGGCGTCCGATAATGTTAGCGTTTTCGCTACCTTTGATTGGACGTTCGGAGCACGCACTAGTCCGAGTTCGCAGACCGCATCTGTAGCAAACTGCACAAGCAACCTTGGGGATATGTCTATTATTATAGTGCTATACAGATAAAATTGGGTTAGATCTTAAAGTTGATGTGTTGAAAGAAGGAAAAATAGGCAAGTGGAAGCGTCAGATTGTAATTTTTCTTGAAGGTCAGACTCTACCGGTCTGTGGTGGTTCCTACTTGCTAATAGTGGTCTGTAGAGGGATGACTGGTACATCTATGACATGGCATGTGTCAAGCGAGCTTAGCCCATTTTGTCCAATCCCACAGAAGAGCTATTGTAGCACACATTGCTGAAAACAGAAAGCAGTCTCTGTTAGAAAGGTGTTGGAACACACTGTGTATCACAGCTTGCTGCATATGGAGGTGTGTAGCTGTAGACCATTCAGAGTAGCCATGCTGGCAAAAAGCCCCAGTAATGGGTGGGATGAACATCTGAAACGGACTATGGAGCAATGGAAGAAGGTGGTTTTCGCTTTTTTTGTGCTAACCTGGTGAAAAGATGACATCGGTGTTCATTATGTGAAGGCAGTGTGTAGCTCTGGGGAAACCTAAACACATAATTTCATGGCACGGGTACTCCCTAATTACAGAGGTCAAAGCATTGAAGGGGTTGACTTAGCTTCCATATTCCCCACTTTTCATTTGTGTAGCAGTAGTATATATGTATAGTGCATATAGCAGCATTTTATTGAAAAGTGGTTCAAGCTCTTAATAACTGAGATTCCAAGACACACCACATCTGTACCAATTCTAAAGGGTGAACAAACACTAAAGGGTTTAGGAAGAAAAATATTTAGAATACCAATACCACCTCCAAGTCATGCCTTTCACATAACTGCAGCCATGTACAGTTCTCTGCTTAAATGGAATGCAGTGTAACCATTAGAGTATGAAAATGTGATACTTAAAAACCCCAAACTACACTAGCTATATGTCGGTGAAATGTATTATAAAATCTTTGCATATTTGAAAGGACGCTATTTTTGAGTCTGGGATTTATCACGTCATCACCATCGCGAGCTGAAACAGAGAGGGCATGTGGGGAAGTGGTGTGTCTCGCCAAAAGGTCAGTAATGCCGTGTTCACCGTGATGTTTGATAGCCGTCGCGTGTGATGACCGTAGGAACAATGCAGAGGTAGCAGCGTTCACAACCGTAATAGATTACAGCTGCGTAGAACGTTTTCAGCCGCAGGAGGAGGCTGTGAAATGATCGTGGGATTTGTTTTGCGCTCAGGGGAAACATGAGCGCAAAAGAAATTGCATAAATAAATGCAGCACATTGCTTTGAAAACCTGAATGTCACAATGTTTTATTGTAATCCATTTCAATAACTGAACCTTCATTATACAGGTATTAATGTCAGCGATCATCTTAGTACCACTTTAAGTTAAAAATGCTAGTCTTTTGATATTGCAATTTCTCATATATATTGAGCACGTGTGTGTGGTTTTTTTTTTTTTTTTTTTCTGTCTATAAAATGTATATGCCATCGCAGAATTTACCAAATACTTTTTATGGGTACAAAAGGTTGCATCACAGTATTTTCTACATTTAATTTACTATTGTTTTTATTATAAAACCACATTTTTACCAAAATCCTTTTTTTTTTTCAGCCAAATTTTTTAACTGTCCCTCTTTTTTTTGTTTTTTATTTTTTAGGAACCTCCTAGAATTATTTCAACAGACGGTGACCTATTTACAGCTGCTGCGTCTTATACAGTTTGGTTTAAGAAGCTTGTTTCGCCCTTTTTGGTATTTCACAGTCTGTTACTGAGCTATGTCGGTGGCGGTTCTCGTGCAGCTGGCCTCGCATGGAGGGTTGCGCGTGTGCCACAGGATGCTTCAAAACAGGGTCCACTTTATTCAGGACAAGCTGCTGCGGTCGCTGCACAGCCCGTCAGGCCAACGCGCCAGCAACTCGCGCTTCGACCCAGACAGCAGCGGACACCCCACCACCTGGGACTCCTTCGGCATTTGGGACAACCGCATCGATGCGCCGATTCTGCTGCCATCCAGCATCCGCTACGGCAAACCCATCCCTAAAGTCAGCTTGTCCAAGGTGGGCTGCTCCTCGCACATCGGCCAGCGCAAAGAGAACGAGGATCGATATCAAGTGTCGCAAATGACCAGCGACATCCTTTACTTCGCCGTGTTCGATGGCCACGCTGGCGCTCAGGCTGCCGACTTTTGCCATAAGTACATGGAGCAGCATATTAAGTAAGTGTTCCCACAGAGACAACGATTTCCTTTCAATCAGACTCAAATTTCGAAACTCTGTTCGCTACCTCTATTTGCAGTTTTTATATACAAATCTTAAAGGTCGATTAATCGTTTTTTCCCGAACTATCAGCATGGAAAATCCACGCTGATAGTTTTTCCGGCTCGATTCACCTTTAGAGGCTAGAGCGGTCTCTAGTGGCACAGTGCGCAAACAAGCCTATGTTATATTTATAATTTATTAATAATATAAATGTATATATTTGTTAATATTTATTTAATTAATTTAGAAGTTTTTATGACTTAGTATTCAGATTTCTTTTTTATTATTATTATTAATATTATTAATATTATTAATTTCTTTGTGATTACTGTTTAGTACTATTTTACTTATGTAAAACAGTGTTATGTTTGTTTCTTTTTTTTTTTTTTCCAGTATTCATTTTAAAAACTATCGCCCGATTCATGCGCAAAACAAAGTGTGTGTGTGTGTATATGTATATGTATGTATGTATGTATGTATGTATGTATGTATGTATGTATGTGTGTGTATGTGTATATATATATATATATATTAGGGATGCACCGAAATGAAAATTCTTGGCCGAAACCGAAAACCGAAAAAGGAGGAAAGCAAGGCCGAAAACCAAAACACAGAAAGAAATTATGCCAATTATTATTACCATTGCATTTATGGCTATGACTGTGTACTAACCTTACTAAAATCAAGGCATTTCAATTGCATAAATTAATATTAAAGTTTCAAAGAATAAATAAATTACAAATTATGAAAATATTTATTTATAGCACATTGCAACAATGCACAGGATAAAATAAATAAAAATGTAGTCTTAAATGTTTAACATAAATGCACTCATGTGTACATTAAATAATAATGTACAGGCCCTCTGGCCTGCTGAAAGGTTGTACAATTAAATATGTTCTTTCATAAAAACAAAGTGCATTCAGAACAAGTGCAACTGCTTAAAGATACAATACAACAATATCACTGCGAAACTTCCTGCCTTTTCAAAAAGGTCCGGAGTGCGTGTGCTCGGAGGGGTTTTGCTTTTCTGTGCCGCGTTTCTCTCATATTCAGCATAGCGATAGCAGACATTATTTTAGACAAGCACGTGCAGGCAGCGGTTTCCGTTTGCGTCATCACAACAAACTGTTTCGGCCGTGTTGTTTCGGTGATCAAAGTCTTTCGGCCGAATAATCGGTGCATCTTTAATATATATATATATATATATATATATATATATATATATATATTATAAATTAATAAATAGTAAATTAATAATTGTTACAAAATTTTTTTTTTTTCAGCAAAACTATTGCACTAATATATATACAGTGAGGAAAATAAGTATTTGAATACCCTGCTATTTTGCAAGTTCTCCCACTTAGAAATCATGGAGGAGTCTGAAATTGTCATCGTAGGTGCATGTCCACTGTGAGAGACATAATCTAAAAAAGAAATCCAGAAATCACAATGTATGATTTTTTTAACTATTTATTTGTATGATACAGCTGCAAATAAGTATTTGAACACCTGAGAAAGTCAATGTTAATATTTGTTTGATTGCAATTACAGAGGTCAAACGTTTCCTGTAGTTTTTCACCAGGATTTCACACACTGCAGGAGGGATTTTGGCCCACTCCTCCACACAGATCTTCTCTAGATCAGTCAGGTTTCTGGCCTGTCGCTGAGAAACACGGAGTTTGAGCTCCCTCCAAAGAGTCTCTATTGGGTTTAGGTCTGGAGACTGGCTAGGCCACGCCAGAACCTTGATATGCTTCTTACAGAGCCACTCCTTGGTTATCCTGGCTGTGTGCTTCGGGTCATTGTCATGTTGGAAGACCCAGCCTCGACCCATCTTCAATGCTCTAACTGAGGGAAGGAGGTTGTTCCCCAAAATCTCGCAATACATGGCCCCGGTCATCCTCTCCTTAATACAGTGCAGTCGCCCTGTCCCATGTGCAGAAAAACACCCCCGAAGCATGATGCTACCACCCCCATGCTTCACAGTAGGGATGGTGTTCTTGGGATGGTACTCATCAGTCTTCTTCCTTCAAACATGTTTAGTGGAATTATGACCCAAAAGTTCTATTTTGGTCTCATCTGACCACATGACTTTCTCCCATGACTCCTCTGGATCATCCAAATGGTCATTGGCAAACTTAAGACGTGCCTGGACATGTGCTGGTTTAAGCAGGGGAACCTTCCGTGCCATGCATGATTTCAAACCATGACGTCTTAGTGTATTACCAACAGTAACCTTGGAAACGGGAGTCCCAGCTCATTTCAGGTCATTGACCAGCTCCTCCCGTGTAGTTCTGGGCTGATTTCTCACCTTTCTTAGGATCATTGAAACCCCACGAGGTGAGATCTTGCATGGAGCCCCAGTCCGAGGGAGATTGACAGTCATGTTTAGCTTCTTCCATTTTCTAATGATTGCTCCAACAGTGGCCCTTTTTTCACCAAGCTGCTTGTCAATTTCCCCGTAGCCCTTTCCAGCCTTGTGGAGGTGTACAATTCTGTCTCTAGTGTCTTTGGACAGCTCTTTGGTCTTGGCCATGTTAGTAGTTGGATTCTTACTGATTGTATGGGGTGGACAGGTGTCTTTATGCAGCTAACGACCTCAAACAGGTGCATCTAATTTAGGATAATAAATGTAGTGGAGGTGGACATTTTAAAGGCAGACTAACAGGTCTTTGAGGGTCAGAATTCTAGCTGATAGACAGGTGTTCAAATACTTATTTGCAGCTGTATCATACAAATAAATATTTCAAAAATCATATATTGTGATTTCTGGATTTTTTTTTTTTAGATTATGTCTCTCACAGTGGACATGCACCTACGATGACAATTTCAGACCCCTCCATGATTTCTAAGTGGGAGAACTTGCAAAATAGCAGGGTGTTCATATACTTATTTTCCTCACTGTTTATATATATTTATATTAGTGCAATAGTTTTGATGAAGAAAATTTTTTTTTGTAACAATTATTAATTTACTGGATATTATTCAATTATACATCATTTTTTGTGATTTCTGAAACTGTAAAGATTAAATGTGGCCCTTTTCAAAGAAAAGTGTTTGAAAATGTTTTTTTTTTCTTGAAAATGTTGCAGTGTCTTTATAAACATAGATTTATAAACCCACTATATCTTGCACTTGTTGCATTAATTGGCAATATTCATCGATAGTGACTTCAAAGTACTCTGTCCAGGGTTCTGGATAAGGGCGTCTGCCGAATGCCGTAAATGCAAATATTAGCAGTGTTTATAGAAACAGAGCTGTATAACCCTTCCACAACTAGTTCTATTTTTAACTTTAATTATAAAATTACCCGAATGTAGTCTGGATAACAACCCCGAGTCTGTCGTATTTATGTATTTAAGTAATTATCCAAGCTTTATGAGTGTTTATTTTTTGATAAAATGGTGCTATCTGCGTTGTTTTGACCCACACAGGCATGGTGAATATAATGGCACTGTGCTCAACACATTTGTTTACAGAGAGCTCGTGGCTAAAGAGGACAACCTTGAGGTCGTCCTGACAAACGCTTTTCTAAATGTGGACAAAGCGTTAGCGAGGCACCTTCACTTCAGTGCAGACGGTAGGTAACCTCGCTGCTGTTTATTCTGCTGGAGTGGGATTTCAGTCACGCTTACCTGCTTGACAGATTAGTGCGGGTACTTTAGTTAGAAGTTAGCAATTTTACCAGTTTAGGTCTTCAGCTTAATGCCATGCTATTAGGATGCACTTTATTGTGCCAACAGTGGTGTATTTGTCTTACATTTACTGCCAGGTTCATGAATATTTGGACACGTACAGTTTTTTTTTTTTCAGCTGTCTACATAGTATATAGGAGATATTTAAATCATAGATATATATATAAATAATATATGCTCAACCCTTTTAATGTTGCGATTTAATTTGGACCTGTTGCTGGTAACCTTCAACATGAAGTCCACAGAGCTGTTCTTATCAGTGAAGCAGCTCATCACGGCGAAATGACAGAAACATTACATGTGACCTGTCGAGTACATTTGCAAAATGAAAGAATGCACTAGCCAGTTGAGGAATACAAAAAAGGAAAATAAATGATTTGGCTTAGATCAAGAGCATCCTCCAGGAGGTAGAAGAAAAGCCTTACTAGATACAGAACAACATTTTATCACCCAAAAAGTAGCTTTTTTTTTTGGTTGCAAAAAACAGTTTTTAATAAGAATGATATGAAGAAGGAAAGGTACTGCTCATGATCCGAAGCATACCACCTCATCTGCACTACCTAAAGCATTTTTTAAAAGCAAAGAATTGAAATTTCCTGCAGTGACCAAATCCTGAATCCAACTGAATGAACATTTCACTTTCTTAAGTGAAGAGAAAACGTAGCATGAACAAAGCTGTACAGTCCTGGCGGAACAATCACCAGGAGAAAAACAAAACGTCGGCTGATGTTTGTGGATTCCAGAACGCAGACAGCTAGTGATTTTCTCCAAAAATGGCAACGTGACCCCATAAGGTCATCAGCATATAAAAAGTGTGTTTTTCCTTCCATTTTTAATAAGTAAATATAAATCATTGAATTTTAACTACTATATACTGAAGCAGGCAGCTGAATTAATATATTTAATAGTATAGTTTAATAACAGTATTTGTGAAATATTTATTGAACCTGGCTGTTTGTTTGTTTGTTTTTTTCCGACATGATGAAGCTAAATTTTGAGAATGTATTAAAGCCACGTATTCCAAAAACGAAGACAAACTGCAACTCAAACGTAGCATTTTTTGATTTTGGTACAAGTGGATGCATCTCATTTATATGCATGGCTTGCATTACAATTGGGTGGTTGAAATACGTTGATTTTCTCAGAAAGCATTTTCAGAAAATTGCCACAATAAAAGACATGCCCACTTTTACCATCATCAAAAAAATCTAGATTAGCATGGTTTGCTGTTTGATCTGCATCAAACTTATTTTCCTATAATTACATGCTTTTACAACGTGTTTTATTTCTCTTATACCACAGCAAATTAGAGATTCTTTTAAAAAACGTATTGATAGTTAATTAATTATGTGCAACAAAACGAATTCCTGTTGTCACTTCAGTGCCGGTCCCAAGCCCGGATAAATGGGGAGGGTTGTGTTAGGAAGGGCATCCAGCGTCAAATCAAACATGCGGAGGATCCGCTGTGGCGACCCCTAACGGAAGAAGCCGAAAGAAAGTTTTACTTGTGGTATGGCAGCTTTACCTTCTCGTGTCTTTAGTTTTTTCTTTAGTCTTAAGAAAAGCTAAACAGAACAGCTTAAGAAGTAGACATTTTAGGCCTTAAAAAGATGTTCTAGATTGTAAATAATTTTAAACAGGTCAGAATTTTCTGATTTCCGATGCAACGCTCCCTGTAATGCTCACTGCAGCACATTAGAATGTGTTTGTTTGTTAGTCTTTCTGTGATGGTCGCAAAATCTCTTGGATTGTACTACAGATGTAAGACGGATTTGATTTTTCAGGTACAAGAAAGTACACGAAAGTTTTACACTACTTGGCCTGAAAACATTAATTTAGTGCTCGCTTAAGGCCAGTTGCCACGTAATACCTACGTTTTTCGTGTTCGTGTTTTTGATGTCATGATAAAGGTTTAAAATTTTATTCTTAATGGTTTTAAATTTTATTCTTAATGGAGTAAAAGATTTCTGTAACTAGAGACTTCTTTTTCATTTCATTTTTTCATTTCATTTGAAATGAAAAAAAAAATTATAATAATTAGAGTTGAGAATTTAACAGAGCTGTGGTATAAGACTTATAATAACACTCGAACCCTGTCGTGTGTTCACGTGACAAATCCATTGGCAATTTCCCACCAGTCTTGAAACAAATTGATGGATTCAGCTACGAGCTAGTTTTCTGTTTTAATATAAAATCAATTTTCTGCGTTTAGTATATCCTGGGGAAAGAAAAATACATAACGGGAAAGCTTCGACTTTTGTTTTCTGGTTTCAACAGTATACTTTTTCATTATCTTTCTAGCGAGTTAGTTTTAAAAGCTACAGAATAGAGGTACTCAAGTCTTGCAGCTCGAAGCGTTTAGATAGAATTAACCCTCACCATGTCACTCTTGTACTGTGTGTCCCGATCATGGCCTTGGTGCCTGCAATGTACAACCTTGCCCTTTGTGTGTGTGTGCGTGTTATGACAGCTGCGGACCCAGCTAAGAACCCATAAGAGCGGCAGCTCCACGCTACCTTTTTGGAAGGCGAGGAGCTAGATTGGTCCAGCGGGTCCTTGCGTGGGCTTCTGGAAGGTTCCTCAACTTTCTCTCCCCTTTCTTTCTGAATCTCTCTCTCTCTCTCTCCCTCTTTCTCTCTCTTCCTCCAAGTCTCTCTAGCTACTTCCTGTTTGTCCAAACATTACTGAAAAAGAAAGACGAGTTGAACAAAGTTGTGATCAGGGTTTGTTGTCACACATTGAATGCTGAAGAACCAATCAGCACTGAGTTGTTAGTTTATTAGATAGAGCAGGTTTATGTTATAGTTATAGTTTAGCTAGTAGATGTAAAAAGTCTGCACAGCCCTGCTGTTAGAACCGCAGGGTTTTTGTGATGTAAAAACATGAAACCAAGAGGAATAAAGTCTTTAATTTCAAACTTCACATTTTTTCATGCTGACTTTATGGGGTCTTGATTGTAGAATCTTATGGAATATAATTAATTTAATCCATTTAGGAATAAGGCTGTAACAACAAAATGTATGCATACTTGCACACTACACTTAGGCCGAGGGTACAGTATATGGACAAAGGTATCGGGACATCTGACTTTTCCAGCCATATTTGGTTCTTTCTCAAAATCTTCCCACTTTTCCCTTCACTTGAACTAGGAGACCCAAACCTGTTCCAGCATCACAAATTCCCCCTGTGCACCATTCCAGCTTCATTACGATATGCTTTACATGGCTTGGAGTGGAAGATCTGGAGTGGCCTATTTTAGAGCTCTGACCTCAAACCTACTAAACACCTTAGGATGATACACTGACTGCACCCCAGACCACAATCACACTTCAAAACTAGACGTGCAACTGTATGTTCAAAAAGTACATGCCGGTCCTGTGGTCAGGTGTCCACAAACTTTTGTCCATGTATTGTATGTGGACAGGTTTTTTTTTTTTTTTTTTTTTTTTTTAAATATACCTAAAACCTCAGAAAATGAAAACTTTTCTATTTAACAAACGCCACCATCCTTTAATGTGCATCAGACTGTAAGTCCTCCAGTCAGCTGATAGATTACCTTGTCTAATGTATGCCATATTAAGCTGTTATGCATGTTTAACTGCTCAAGGCATTGCTTTTCCTATCACACAATTTCACTCATTGTGTTATGTAGAGAGCAGGAAGTTTTGGATCGAATTAGGAATTCTCACTCCTCCTCTCAGACCCTTGTTGCACTGCGATTTGGCATGCTCTACTTACATTCATCTTCGTTTTCTTTCTCTCATATCCCTGTGCCCTTCCCAAAAGAACATGGTTTAACCCTGCATGATTAACCCCACCCCATCCATTCTCTCTTTTGGAAGTTTTCCTGAACACTTTCTATCTCCTTGTATATCTATGGAGTTCATCAAAGTTGTGTGTGTGAGAGAGAAAAAGTAGAGCCTGTGTGACTACAGCAGTGTGTGTGTTTGTGTATGTACACTCAACTCAGTGAGTGCATGATTTTTACATCATGCCCAGTTTAATGCAACATCGTCGTTAATCCAACGCTCTAATGTTTAACTCCCAGGCTCTCTCTTTGGTGCTTTACAGCCTCGGTGCTAAGTGCAGGCACCACAGCAACGGTGGCGCTGCTGAGAGACGGCATCGAGCTGGTGGTGGCCAGCGTCGGAGACAGTCGCGCGATGCTCTGCCGGAAGGGCAAAGCGCTTAAACTTACTGTGGACCACACACCCGAGAGGAAGGATGAAAAAGAGAGGTGAGGAAGTGGCCAATGGGGCAACATGGTGCTAGAAGGTTCTTCATTCCATTATGAAGGCCTTTATAATTTTTTTGTCAAGAATGTTCTTTAGTAGTCTTATTTAAACCACTGTGACCCTGACCAGGCATTTACTAAGGATGGTTAAAGACTCAAAATAGATTTTAATGAAAATGGGCTTATGGGTCAATCAAAAAGTGGTTATATCAGACCACTTACTCAGTAGTATTGTATGTATTATATGTCTGCAAAGAATTATTGCCATCCTTGCAAAGTTTTGAGTCAAAAAGCATCTGTAAAAAATGAGAACAGTAATTGAGGTAAATCTGTTAAAAGAAACAAACTTATAAAAAAGGTCCTATGAATTCATTATTTTCCACTCATACTTGTTTCATTGTTGAAATCAAGTTCATCTGTTCATGTGTCTTCATCATTTAGATTCTTTATGCTATAGATGCTGCTGCAATCATCAGACTGCCTTTTCTCCCACGACTTTTCCATACACTCTTTTATCCTAGATGCTGATAGAAAGATTCTGTATATTTTTCTACGTAGACGAAATTTGCATCTCGATGGCGTGCTTGTACTTCAATCCCATTTGTCCCGATTTATATATAAACATGGTGCTGATTGTTTGTGGTAAAATTTGTATGCCCACCCGTATGTTGAAGGATCCGTAAATGCGGAGGTTTCGTAACGTGGAACAGTCTGGGTCAACCCAACGTAAACGGACGTCTGGCCATGACACGGAGCATCGGAGACTTCGACCTGAAAAACACCGGCGTCATCGCCGAGCCAGAGACAAAGCGGATTTCAGTGAGTAATTGATTCAGGTTGCTATACAACAGAAAATGGTTTAGTGATAATACGGATTAAATCTTGTGTTTAACCGAGCGACCGTACCTTTTCGTGCAGTTACATCACGCACACGACGCCTTCCTCGCACTCACCACAGACGGCATCAACTTCATCATGAACAGCCAGGAGATCTGCAACGTCATTAACCAGTGCAACGACCCCAAAGAGGCAGCACTGCGTCTCTCTGAACAGGTCGGACATCGTGTTTACAAAACTGCCCACAGTCAGATTTAGTGGTTGACAGTAGCTGCTATGAAAATTGCTCTCGATACAAGAAAAACCCACACAGATGTGGTTCTTGTTACGAAACAGAATAAGATAAATTTTAGATATTAAATTCACAGATAATGTGACTTACTGAATGGGGTCAGGGGTCAGGAATCTTTGTAAAACAAGTGGGATTTATCAGTATTCCTTCTGGGGTGGTGGGATTGGACAGAATTCCTTCTAGAGTGGGTGGGATTTGTCAGTATTCCTTCTGGTATGGGTGAGATTGGACAGAATTCCTTCTAGAGTGGGTGGGATTTATCAGTATTCCTTCTGGGGTGGGTGGGATTGGAAAGAATTCCCTCTGGAATTGGCGGGATTTATCAGATTTCCTTCTGGTATGGGTGGAATTGGACAGAATTCCTTCTAGAGTGGGTGGGATTTTTCAGTGTTCCTTCTGGAGTTGGTGGGATTGGACAGAATTCCTTCTGGAATTGGTTAGATTGGACAGAGCTCTTTCTCTAGTGGGTGATATTGGATAGAATTTATTCTGGAATGGGCGGGATTTATCAAAATTCCTTCTGGTGTGGGTGGGATTTGTCAGTAGTCCTTCTGGAGTTGGTGGGATTAGACAGAATTCCCTCTGGAGTGGGCGAGGCTGGTCAGAATCCCTTCTTGGCAAGAATGATCAGAATTCTTTCTGGAATAGGTCTTGAGAATTCCTCTTGCAGTAGGCACACCTGCCTTCAGAATTCTTTCTGGACTATCTGAAGTTGGTCAGAATGATTTATGGTGTAGTTCAGAAATTCTTCTGGGAGGGTTTGGGGCGATTAGAGTCGACAGTAAGGCTGAGTGAGAGTCTCTGCAATCCTGAACACCACTGAAAGGTATACTAGTCTTTCTGTTCATTATTTACAGTGCTTTTGTTTAAGTACACAAGCGCTACCGGGAACACCAGATACCTAATGTTGTATCAACAGTTAGCGTGACTGACTCTTTCTCTCTCTCTCTCTCTGTCTTTCTTTCTTGGTGTCTCACCCTTTCCCTCTCTGTCAGGCGATTCAGTACGGTGCAGAGGACAACAGCACGATCATCGTGGTGCCGTTCGGCGCGTGGGGCAAGCACAAGAGCTCGGATGTGAGCTTCTCCTTTAGCCGCAGCTTTGTGTCCAGCGGCCGGTTCGCATGAGCGAGTGAAAACCCGAGACCGAACGAGAAAAAATGAAAGTGGGAGAATGAGGAAGAGGAGAAGGGGGTGTTAGAACAAATCAGTGGACAAGGTGGCATGATCTCAGAGTGCAATAAATCTGCAGAGGGTGTTATGGGAACAAGAAAAAGTTGCCTCAGGATAACGACACGGTTCATGACCTCATAGCTTGTGTGAACAGTCCTGTATTAGGAATATTCTAGTGTACGTTAAGATCCGCTTTCCTGAAGCACTAATCAGTATTTCTGAACCTAAACTTGAACTAGACCAGTGATGACACGTGGCCCCGTCATTCATCTAGTTTTACCTCACAATAATTTGTATATATTTTATAACTAAATAGACGGTAGAATTTTTGGTTGTTGGTTTTTATTTCCACATCTGATGGGTGAAGTACGATTGCACACCCCCCCCCCCCCCACCCCCCTGATGACTCTGTATATTCTGCTTCCACGGTTTAAAAAGCTTCTTGGTCATTTCACTGCTTGGTTCGACCATTTTAAAGTGACATATCAGATATGTTCTGTAGAAACCTGTTAACGTAATACGAAAGAGAGAAAAAAAAAAACGTGAGCCTGGCTGCGCACCGAACTAGGACACGTACGCACTTTCCATCAGCAGAAAAGACGCTTCCGCATCACCGCGATCAAGTTCTCGTAAGGCATTCCGTGCCGTTTTATTCGCATCCGGACAGTTATTACTGTGCAAAACGGGAACGAATCGGGTGGCGCTGCACTTATCCAGGGGCAGCTGATGAACGTTAGGATGATTTCGGTTAGAAACCATAGACGTATCCGTCGGAGTTTACGCATCCGGGCAGAACGATGGAATGGGAAAGATTCCATAGAATGTAAACTTTCTAGCATTTGGGATAAGGGATGAGTCCTGTGGGAAATATTTACAAACAAAAAACAATCTTTCCATCAGGATTCACACATTTTAACCAAGATGCAGTGGTTTTTGGAGGCGTATTCTTTTTTTTTTTTTTTTTTTTTCCCAGAGAATGCTGAGGGGAAACAAATTCAACTGTTCAAAACATGTTCTGGTACACAAACTGTGTTTTATTTATTTATTTCTTTTATTATTATATATTTTTCTTTTTTTTTACATTCATCTGGACCACTGGTCACATCATTCTGCTCTTCTAGTGCCTTTTTGTTTCCGTGCTTCACTCTCCCCATGCGAGCACAACTTTAATCAAACACTAATCAGTTCACTATGAACTTTTCTAAGCACAGTTGGTACAGGTTTTTTTTTTTTTTTTAATAAATAAATGTTTTGTATATAATAATATTTATATATTTTGATGTTCAAGAAATCTATATATACATATATCTATATATCCACTCTTGTATAGATGCGAAGATGTGTAAAGTGTTTTATTGTAACAGTAACATAGTTCTGGTGTGGGAACTTTTTAATCTTTGTGTAGTTCTTTATCTTTATCCTTAAGTTTTAGTAGTTAGCTTGTATTTTAAATTTTTTTCTTTCAAAACCGAAGTCAGTGATGCTTTTGTCAGGTGCACAGAATCTGCGATCACAAAGACAAACATTTATTGTCCACTACTGTTGTTTTTTTAAATCTACATTTACTGCATAATGTGAAGAAATCAATGATGAATTGAACTGGATTTGAGTTTTAATCCCTGCCCAAATGCAGTCTGGTCTGATTCACTCCTTTCCGTTTTTCTTTTTACTTCTCTGAACTGATGAATAAAAGTTGTACGGTTCTAAGTGAAGATCTTTACAATACATCTGTGGCCAGGTGTCCAAGAGAGTCGACATGACCACCTCTAGCCCATCATGAGCGTTTGTGAGCTTGTGTATGCAGAAGTATCACTTTCCTCAGAGTGTGTTATGCTGCCTTGTGACGCTTCCAGATACTTTGTTATTGCTTCATCTTCAAACTGGGATCAGAAGTGGAAACGTTGTACAAACACTAAGTTGGCACAGATAATCTACTTGAGTTTTGGGAGCTGGTACCATTTCACACCAAGATGGATTTTACTGGTCCATGTTTTATTTAAATTTTTATTTGTTTAGCACTTTTTTTACAATTAACATTGTCTCAAAGCAGCTTTACACAGTTAATGTGTTGATAAAGAATGAATCAGATGTTCTTTATAAGTTTGTCTCTGGTGAGTGAGCTGGTGGCGACTGTGGCAAGGAAAAACTCTCCGAGATGGCATGAGGAAGAAACCTTGAGAGGAACCAGACTCAAGCGGGAAACCGTCCTCATCTGTGTGCCACCGAATGTCCATTTATTACATATAAACAATGTTGAGGTGTGCAGGTGTTCCCCTTTTGGAAACCCAGGAACCGATCGTATCGGTTTCCGGTGCTTCAATCCCTTCAGTCTAACCAACACAGGGACATGAGCTCAAACCTGTACATCAATCCTACATGTGATGTTATCACTCCATCATCCTCATCATCACTCTGTGCTGTTGAACTAAAATGTGAATCTTCTAAACAAAAAGAAAGAGTCTGAACTTTACTTCTTTACCACTGCATGGGTATTTATTTCTTTTTTTTCTTTTTTGCTGTCGTATGGACATGTGCTCCTGACTTTTAATTATCATCCTGGGGAAAAAAAATTTTTCTGCAGATTTATTTTACTTGTGAAATAAAGTGTTAACAGAAATGCAATTTTTGCTGATTATGTATTTTTTCGATTTTATATATACATGTATATGTATATATAACATATTAATTACATTTTTATTTGTAAGGACTTTTTGCAGAACTATGCAAAAAGTCTGAAGTTTTGGGAATACTGACCTACAAAACTCCACAAATTGAAGAGCTGAAAAGCACAACATTAATAAATAAATAGCGAAAGTGGCTCCTACACCGATCATAATTTTAAAACCACTATCTTAATATGGTGTAGGTCTCCATTGTGCCACAAAAACAGCTATAATCCATCAAGGCTTGGTGCTGTGGTATCTGGCGCCAAGACATTAGCAGCAGAAGTCCTGTAGGTTGTGTGGTAGGGGCCTCCATAGACTGCAATTGTTTGTCCAGTTCATCCCAGAAATGCAGATTGAGATTCAAATTCACATGATTTATCTGCCTCTGAAACCTTGCATTGCTCCATGCACCAGATCTGATGCTCAGTAACCCATTGTAGGTGCTTTCAGTGTTGTCAGAGCCAGAATCAACATTTTCACTTCCATAAACATCTTGTTTGTTAGAGTCTTATGTGCCTTCTGAACATCCATCCTATTCCACATTCAGTCCCCATTTGCTGTTATAATTCCCTCCACTCTTTTGGAAAGATTTTGGAATGTGTTTGTGGAGATTTGTGCTCATTCATACACAAGGCTATCAGGTAGGTAAGGAGGCCTGGAGACCAGTCAGTGTTCCAATGCATCCTAAATGAGGTGTTCAGTAGGATTAAATGCAGAGCTCTTTAGCAGGCCATTCAAGATATTTACCTTCAACTCGTAAAGTATATCCTCATGGAGCTGGCTTTGTGAATAAGGGAATTAGGCTGAAACATTAGGTGAAAGTTCAGTGGTGAAAGCACTGGACCTTGGATTGGAAGGTCATGAGTGAAACCTTAGCACCACCAAGTTACCTCTGCTAGGTCTTTAATCATGACTCTTAACCCTAGTTATAAGACGTTCTGGATATTAATGTCTACCAAATGTTGAACGGGTTTGGGTCTCCTAGCTCAAGGGACAATTTAATTATATTGCATATAATGACATCGTATAAAATTGTGTACCTTCAAGTTTGTGGTAACAGTTTAGAGAAGAACCAGGTAAGGATGAAAAAGTCAGGTGTCCAGGTGTTTATTGATAATTTCGGTTTGGGTCCAGCAGGGTGCGCAGTTTCATATTTTATTTATTGATTACACACAGAAGCAGAGCCTAAATTCGATCTGTATTTGTTTATTAAACTCAAAACAACTAAGCAGACGTTCTGTGTTACTTTGTCCTAAAAAAGCTGAAAATTCCCCATTATAGACTTTTTTATGAATTTCACAGCTTCCTGTGTGTGAGGTGTAAAAATGAAGATGGCATGGATTCCTCCTCCTTGAACTCTATTTACACTCCATTAACCTGCCACGTGTTTACACAAAGCAAGAACAAACCACACCAATAACACAAACTCACACGCACAACTTGTGTCTTCTAACATTCCAACACATCCGTAAAACCAGCAGCTGTAATGAAGACTTCAGGATAAGTGAAGAAGAAGAGAGAAAATGAGGACACGCTTCAGGTATGGACTTCTTTAATTTCTCTACTATTGAATGATTCATGGAGATTCAATTCTAAGACTTTTGTGGGAAACAAACATTGTTTGCTCAGGCTTGGGCTTATCTCTGATCATTTGTAGAATTTGCTATTTTTAGAATTTTATAAGTATTATTTATAATGATATAATATATATAAAAGTATTTTTTTTTATCACGAGCATTATTGTCAAATTTTTTGTATTCGAAGTGCACTTTATATCTGTGTATTGGGCAAAGAAAAAAATATGGAGGTTTGTTTTATATGAATATATATATATATATATATATATATATATATATATATATATATATATATATATATATATATATATATATATATATATATAAAACAATTTATCATTTTAAAAAGTAAAGAAAGGCTTATTTTGTGAAACAATATTATTAAACATTTGTATCAAAGCATCAAAATTCATTATAATGGCACATTTTTGTTTGACCATTATTATTACAAATATAAATAAATTAATTATTAAATAAATTAATTATTACATTATTAAATAAATAAATAAATAAATAAATGAATGAATGAATGAATAAATAAATAAAAACGAGATAGAAATTAAAACCTTTAAAGCAACACAATATTCACGACGTCCTTTTTTAAAAATAATTAAATAATCACTTAACATTTGTTTTACTGATGCACAAGTCTCAAATCGAGCACCAAAATCCGCCATGATGCGCACATCCGCAAATTAAAACCGTCCGTGTGGAAACAAAGAAAAAGTTCCGTTAGTGTCCTGATGATTTACGTAATAAAAATAAATAAATCTGAATTACTTTAAAGCGTTTACAAGAATATCTTCATGCTCTATCTTGAGTTCGGTTTAACTAATATTAAACATGGACAAAGCATCAATATTTGTCCATGGCCATGTTGATTAAAGCATTAAAAACTTAAAGTATTAATTTAAGGTACATTTAGAACAGATACAAATGTGCGATTAAGTTGCGATTAAATATTTTTAGCGACAGCCCTGATTTATCGATCTTGGTCAAACGTATTTTTACCTTTTTTATTATCTATCTTTTCCTTTCCTAACTGAACCTAAGCAGGACAGCCGGGGAATCTGTGCTAAAAAGTGAAGTATTTTACTCCTAACCCTTAAAATGGATTTAAAATATTTCTTGTAAATAATATTTTTTATATTTGTATAAAATATAACATAGAGCTGCTTTCTGCACTGCTTTTTGCACATCTTACAGTCAGGTTTCCACAAACCTTTTGTCTATATAGTGTAGGTAGATGGTTAGACAGTCTGGCACATTTTTAAGGTTAGAAATGGGGATTAGTTTTAAAAAAATATATTAAAAAATTAATAAAATGTGGTTTAATGGTCTATTTAACGTAAAATATATAGATTAGTTTTTTCCCCTCACAATTAAAAATTGTGAAAAAAAAATTCTCTGCTAGTAAATTTATTAAATTCAATTAAATATAAAATAATTTAATTAAAAGTTTTCTGAAAAATACTTACATTAAATTTTATTCAATAAACAAGAATAATAATAACAATAATTAAAAAAAGAAAAACAAGGAATAATGAAAATATGTTTTTCAGGTTAAACCACTGGAAATAAATAAAACATTTTGTCAAAAAATTGTTTAATGACTATTTAATTGTATACAAACTTCATTGCAAAAGTATACAAACTGGAATCTTTACTTGTGATGAGAATCAATGCTCTAGAAATGATAGGACTTATGTGCAGTCGATCTTCCTTCATGTGTCTGATGTTATCTAGTTGACTTTTTGTCCTGTTTAAAGTGGAATGCTGTCAGCGTGGTTTGCGTGATCTCCTCCTCCTGCGGTCCCTCTCTATTTAAGTGCTTGCCTTTAGAGTCAGAGCTGCTGGCGTTCCTTCACACAGCCTGCAGGAGAGAACCGGGATTCCCTGAAGTGTCCAAACATCACAGCAGGAAACACTGAAGGTGACATTTATTCTCTTTATTTACAAAAAGAAAAGTATAAAAAAAGAAAAAAAGTTCAATAGTGAAAAGGTGTTGGATTTTGGAGTAGAAGGTCGAGAAGTTTATGTTTTAGTATCACAAAAGTGACACTTCTGGGTCCTCGAACAAGCCCCTCAACTACTATATAAACTTTGCACCGTGCTGTTTCTTTATTATTGTTTTTTTTATTTCCCAGTTAAAATTTCTTTCAGAGTTTTATGTTGAAACGTCTCTAAGATTTGCTGAAACGTCGTTCTATTCCTTCTACACAACGACTGTAAGGTACCTTACTTACTGATTGTATCTTACTGCAAGCATTGCGTGAGTAAAATCCTAATATCCATTTGTCAATCAAACCAGTATGACATTCAATCTTTTAAAACATCGCAGGAATGCTATCTGTGGAATGTTACAATTTAAGTGTGTTTTCACACACCGCTTTATTCAGCAGCACAAAAGTCAAGAGAACCTGAGCATGCGATAGGTCAAGCGAGATGCTGTATCACGTACTTGTTAATATTTTGAATTAAATGACATCTTTCGAACCTGTTATACATTTCCTTAAATTTGTTCACGAGCAAGAGGATTTTATTTTACATCATTTTGTACTCAGTGCTTGTTTCTCCTGCTTGTCCTCAATTTGTCTAGAGATAAAAAAGAACCAAAAAAGGAGATTCATTTTTTAAATTAATTTATTTATTTTTTGTAAATGACCACCAATTGGATTGCATGTAAAAGATGTTTTCGTACCTGGAAAAATCCCAAACGTGAAAGCAGTGTAATGTTCTGATAAAGTTATCTGTTCGCTGAGAATAAATTAGGACATAATCCAAACCGAGTGCCAAATTACAGGAAAAATGGGGAAAAATAGTAACTGAGGTGATCTAAATGTAATATAAGCATTCATAATATTAGGTTGAAGGGAGTTATGACGTTAAAGACTGAAAAACAATATTTAAATTATCATTTTAAAATGCACCATGTGGCTGTTTTTGACCATTTTTGTACCTGATGATAAATGAAAACTCTAACAATAAACATCTTTGTACATTCAAATAAATGCATTTAGTCTTAAGGTTGCGCATACTTTTGCATTCATACGAGGAATTTCAGCCATAAATGATCTTATTTTTTAACTGCTACATTTATTCTATATCTTTGCAGAGCGACAGCCTCATGAGATGGAGGTTTCACAGAATCATATCCGCATTCACGTGATCGAGGACGTGGGCCAGAATGGGACGTCTCGAAATCAAGTCATTACTAAAGATCCGGTCTCGCAGCAGCATGGAGCCACTGTGAGCTTCCACAACATCCAGTACAATGTGACAATAAAGAGTAGGTCATGTAAGAAGAAGAGCATCACTAAGGACATCTTGGTAGAGCTTAAGTGAGTCTAATCTTGTGCTTATCTTATTTAATAATATTATTAATAATCATAATTGAAAACAGCGCTTTCACCTCTACTTGGTGAACCACACATTCACAGACTTTAGCCAAAAGGCATCAAGGGTGATTTGAAATTTCCCTCATAATGTGTATGTTATGATCCTGGACAGTGGTGGAATTCGTTAAGTGTAAGATGAAAGCTTGAGATTGATGCATGTTGTTACTTTTGACCAGTAGGTGGCAAGAATTTTGTTGTGTAGCCTTGGGTCATGGTCTTGAAGACGCTTTCCAAGTTTCGTGACATATGTAGCTGACGCAGTACACAGTAAAATTAGACGACGTTCCTCCAGAACCCTGTTGCTACATTAAACAACATAGAGTGACATCACTCTATGTTGCTACATAACAGAACACAGAGCTAAGGATTAAAGTAAATTATACAAAATAGTGCCGACCAGTAAAACTAAGACGTTCCTCCAGAACCCTGTTGCTACATTAAACAACATAGAGTGACATCACTCTATGTTGCTACATAACAGAACACAGAGCTAAGGATTAAAGTAAATTATACAAAATAGTGCCGACCAGTAAAACTACTGTATAATATGTACAGTACGGAGTGCAAAATAAAGAACTATAAACAAGAGTTTACTTGTAAACGGGAACACAATGTTGTGCAAAAACGTCAATAGGAGCAATCAGGAGGTGCAAAAACAGCATGTGGACAGTATGATATGATTAATATATTATAATATGGGTGGTGCTGAGGACATGGATGTGTACAAAGTTAAGTTAAATGAGTATTGAGTGTGTGTTGAGTTCGGGTTGTAACAGTTCAATAACACACAAAGTCATTACGTTGATGCAACCTTTATTAGACGTAAACTGAATGGAGAATTTAAAGTTGATTTCTTTAAAATCTTACTCAAAATTTCAATTTCAATCAAATGTTACCAAATTTGGTGTTTTGAGAAGTGGTAGAAAATGTATTGGAATTTTTTTTTATCGAATTAGGCAGAAATTGACACCATTAGACGTTGAATTCAGGGTGTTAAACTCATCCAGATTCAGGGAATTCACTGATCCCTGGCTTCTTAAAACAATAAACTTCAATGGTGGAGCTTTTGCAGCCATCAGCCCAAATTTGGTCAGAATGTTCCTTAGACCCTCAACAATCAGTGTGCCAAATTTTTCCAGATTGGTCGATGAAAGGCTGTAGACCAGCCTAAGCATTCACTTTACAATAATGTAAAAACAATGGGTTGCTCACTTCCATAAATAAGCAAGTGATAATTGTGGGAAGTGCTAGCTCAGTGGTTTAGATGTTAGACTTCTGATCTGAATTCAAATCCCAGAGCCACCAAGCTGCCACCGGTCCATTGAGCAACGATTTTCACAGCTGTTTAATTGTATAAATGAGATGATTTTAAGGGCAAATTTCAAAATGCCATAACTATCCTCGTGCTCTAACTTATGTAACTTGTTGGCAAAAAAGTAAACACGTGACCTATCACAACAAATATCATCTCTGTGTGACTCTTCGCTTTTGATCCCACATCTGATAAGAGCAACTCCAGTATGACTGGTATTTTATCTATAGCTTTAGCTAATAAAATAACCTCTGGCTTATAAAAATAATCTTCACGTTACATATTCTGCTAGTTGGGTTTCTTCACAGAGTACTGGATACACTTAACTTACACGTGCACTCACATCTTCACTGAAGTCCAGTTCACTCTTGACTCAGTCAAACAAGTTACCGTGAGGAGTTTTCAATGTCCTTCAGTGCCATTCTGGGTTTTTTGATTTCCTCCTACATTCGAAATAAATGGACTGCAGTCACTAACTGTATGCCTACACCATTAGCTGTATAGTGGACATGCAATAAATGGACATTCGGTGCAACCCAGATGAGGATGGGTTCCCTCTTGAATCTGGTTCTTCTCAAGGGTTCTTTCTTATGCCATTTTAGGGAGTTTTTTTCTTGCCACAGTCGCCACCGGCTTGCTCATCAGAGACAAACTTACACTTATAAAAAACATATTAATTTTTTATCACCACATTATCTGTGTAAAGCTACTTTGAGAAAATGTTTATTGTTAAAAGCATTGAATTGAATTGAATAGTAGACTTACCAAATAAACCTATACTATATGGTCAAAGTTTTATGCACATCTCACCATTACGATTGTTCTTCTTCTTTGCTACAACTTTTACACTTTTCTGGGAAGACTTTCCACTAGATTTTGTAGAATGGCTGTGGGAATTTTTGATCATTTAGTCACAAGAGTGTTAGTAAGATCAGGCTCTGGTGTAGAGTGAGGAGGTGTTCCAGGGTTTTTCTACTCCAATCTAAGCAAAAGATATGTTAAATTTGTGTCTATAGGCATTGTCATGCTGGAACAAATTTGGGTCTCTTAGTTCCTCCAGTATACAGAGACACTCTGAACAATAATGTACTTAAAAATGTATAGTAATAGTTGTAAAAAGAACAATGAATGTGATGGACAGGAGTTATATAGTGTATAATGCGGTTTTCTTATATGTACTTAGTCATGAAAGAAATGTGGCCTCAGGCACTTAAAAATAAAAATGCATACATTTTGACATGTTCTTAACATTACCGTAAATTCCTTTAAAATGAGCGACTTGTGTTGATCTGTTTTTCTTCACAGCGGAATCATGAAACCTGGTTTAAATGCAATTTTAGGCCCCACAGGATGTGGCAAATCTTCGTGAGTACCAACATAAATCACACTTTCAATTTCAGCTGAAGAAACTTACCTCGGATAGACAATTTTTCACTTTTAGTATGACGATTTTTGAATTGGAAATTGTTACACGTTACAACTTTCTATTTTTATTCTCAAATGAATAACATTCTATTATAAAGGTAAAGTTCAGGTATGTGAACTAGAAAATATTTACAAAACCTTTTAAAAGGAGATGGAAATGTGTGAACTTTTTCAAATAAACTTCTTTAAAATATGTAGTAGTAGAAAATGTATTCCAGAAGTAGCCAAAAATAAATAAATAAATCTAATTAGGCTGAAATTAACGTCAGGACTTTGAACTTGTCCTGATCCAATGAAATGAAGGATGCCTGATGTTGAAGACATGGTTAAATACGATTAGTCATGTTATGAGATAAAATAAATGCATTATCCTTTACTATCCTCATAACGAGATAAGTGATACACACCTTATACACACCTTTATCTTTTGCCCGTTTCCCCCCTACTCTTTTCCTCTTTTTCTGAATTGGGCTCCTGAGGGTTTTTTTTTGTCATCTGTCATTTTAACTTGGATTCAGTTCTCCTTACTGACTTGATGTCACCCAACCCCGACTCTCCTTTCTGAGTTAATGAGTGAGGGAACTTCTCCAGGTGGTGGGTGCACACTGCCAGGTTCATCAACCATGACATGACATCATAATTGACATGACCGTGCAAATGAGCAGTAAACAACATCAACAACAAACAAAAAAAACAATCAATATATTTATTTATTTTATTTATACATGGACGCCCCGTGCCAGCCTCCGGCAAGATGGTCGCCTGCCCATGTCGCCTAAATCCGCCACTGCCAAGCGGCAATCAAAAAAAATTGTTCACTTCTCACATTTTAAACAAGCAGGTGAATATTGTGGAAAGCTCAGTGGTGAAACTGGATTTTTTTCTCCATATGTTGACGAACACAATAAAGCCATTTGTCTTCTTACCATTAATAACATTTCTTTATCTGTTTTACGCTCTCATATGTCCTTCTGCTATACTTCATTGTTTGTACTGTTAAGAAATATGATTTATTTAATACTTATTGTATGTGCCGATCGTTTCTGTTGTGTCATGTTCAGATTTTTGGATGTGCTTGCAGCGAGGAAGGATCCCTCAGGTCTTTCTGGTGAAGTCCTAATCGATGGAGCTCCACAGCCATCCAACTTTAAATGCCTTACTGGCTACGTTGTACAGGTACAACCAAACACAGTGACTTCACTGGTTAAAAAAAAAACCAAGGAATTTCAGAGGAATTTGCATAAATGGTCTTCAATTGATCTGATGTTTCTTATTATAAGAATATATTATATGGTCTTGACATATCAGAATGAATGCTTTCTGAAAATAATTGCTAGAAGCACCATGAAATTAGTTAAAATTACAAATAGTTTTAATGAGGCAGGTCAGGTCAACTTTATCTATAAAGCTTTACTTATTTAAAAAAAAAAAAAATGGAAACGCAAATCTCCCTTGGAAAGTCCACATATTAAACGCACTGATTTAATCCTGTTAACTGCCTTAAAGCCGGAACTACTCTCAGTGTTGCTGTTACAGAAAATGAATCCATATCTCCCTATTAATCAGTTCAATACAATACAACAATTCGACATTGTCGTGGTATAATGAGAAATACCAGCTATATGAGGTGGTATCATAAGGTTTCGAAACTAGCTTTGTTCACAAGAAAGTACTTTATTTATCTACATTACACACTATCACCTTCAAAAAAGTCCTTTTACACAGCAATACAGAGCTTCCAGTTTTCCTGCTACTATTCGTGCAGGATCTCCACAATGGGTCAAAACGGTGACCTTTGAGCTGGATCTTCATCTTTGGAAAGAATAGGGTGGGTACAGAAGAGAGATCATGTGTGGAGAGTTTGGTGACAGAATAGCAGTCGTGAATACGCACATGGGCAGAACAGCACCATTTGCACAGCTTCCGATGTACAGACAGTGATGTATTATGGCACACTGACTTCTGAAGGTCGGTGCTCCCTGTGACTGTGCGTGCAGCTTTGTGCTGCCATCTGGTGGCGTGTTACAAAACTAGTGTCGAAACCTTTTGATACCATCTAGCGTTAGACGATATTCTGTGCATATAGATTATTTTCACATGTGATGTTTGTGTGGACAGGACGATGTGGTGATGGGCACTTTGACCGTGAGGGAGAATCTGCACTTCTCGGCCGCACTCCGCCTTTCATCCTCTGTAAAACAGAAAGAAAAAGAGGCCAGAGTCAATCATCTCATTTTAGAGTTAGGCCTCAGTAAAGTTGCAGACAGAAGGGTATTCCACACACACATTCATTGTACTCATTCAATTCAATTCTATTTTAACAATGGACACTGTGACAAAACAATATATTTACAGCAATATATACATTTAGTATATACATTTTAAATGTGTAAAAATTATCCACTGATGAGCAAACCAGAGGCAACAGTGGTGAGGAGAAACTCCCTGAGAACATATGAGGAAAAAAAAGGGGACCCATCTTTATCCTGGTGACTTCCCTTTTATAACTTCTATAACTTTATAGTCAAAAAGTGCAGTTTAAAAGTGTAACCAGAAAATTAATTATAGTTTAAACATACAATATAAATACATCTCTGAATAGAGTTCTTTTCAATTTGAGACCACTTGCTGCTGCTGAGGATGGCTCCCCATGAACAGTCTACAGATCCATGAGGTTACTTTGAACATGAGATGGATTTTGAATGTAATTAATATTAAATATTGAGATAAGCTACAATGGCTCAGGTTAAGAGGAGCCTGGAGAGGTGGGGGTATGTGCTGGAGAGCAGGGGAATGAAAGTCAGTAGGAGTAAGACAGAGTACATGTGTGTGAAAGAGAGGGAGGGCAGTGGAGTGGTGCGGTGCAGCTGCAGGGAGACGAGGTGGAGAAGGTGAAGGAGTTCAGGAACCTGGGGTCAACAGTGCAAAGTAATGGAGAGTGTGTTAGAGAAGTAAAGAAAAAAGTGCAGGCAGGATGGAGTGGGTGGAGAAGAGTGATAGCAGGAGTGATTTGTGATAGAAGAGTATCTGCAAGAGTGAAAGGGAAAGTTTATAGGACTGTGGTGAGACCTGCGATGTTGTATGGTTTAGAGACAGTGGCATTGAGTAAAAGACAGGAGGTGGAGCTGGAGGTAGCAGAGCTGAAGATGTTGAGGTTTTCGTTGGGAGTGATGAGGATAGACAGGATTAGAAACGAGTTTATTAGAGGGACAGTGCATGTACGACGTTTTAAAGACAAGGTGAGAGAAGTGAGATTGAGATGGTTTGGACATGTGCAGACATGGGGTATATCGGTAGGAGAATGCTGAGGATGGAGCCACTAGGGGGAAGGAAAAGATGAAGACCAAGGAGGAGGTTTATGGATGTGGTGAGAGAAGACATGTAGGTAGTTGGTTTGAAAGAGGCAGATGTAGAGGACAGGGGGGTATGGAGACGGATGATACGCTGTGGCGCCCCCTAATGGAAGAAGCCGAAAGAAGAAGAAGAAGAAGAATATAAGCTACAATGGCTATACTACATTTGCCAGTAACAGTTTTTGCATTCAAGTATCCATCAGTGAACTGTTGATAACCTCTACAATGATGGAACAGTAATGACATTTGGTCACCCAGATGTGAATGGGTTCCTTTTTGAGTCTGGATTTTCTCAAGGTTTCTTCCTCATACCTCATATCTCAGAGAGCTTTTCCTTGCCACAGCCACCACTGGCTTATTCATTAGGGATAAACATATAAAGAATAAGCATCACTGATGTATACATTCAAAAGTAATATTCGTAATCTATTTAATCGGGTGAAGCTGCTTTAGGATTGTTAAAAGTGATATACAAATCAAGTTGAATTGAAAATGAAATCTGTTTTGTTTGTGTTCACTGATGGAGACATGAGCAATAAAGTCTTTGTGGTAATGTAGAGTATGTGAATAAATCTTGTTAAGATAAATATGTGGGATTGAAAGTTAATATTTACTATTAACATGTGGAGAATCCTGACACTTTTCTTAACTGATAAACAAATCATTTGTCAGATTTTGATTTAGAATGATCATTATATTACTGCACAATGGTAGATTCCCTGCATGCTTCGTGATTTACAATGCCATGCCGTTGATCGTTCAGGTGGGCACTCAGCTGATTCGTGGCATCTCTGGAGGTGAACGAAAGAGGACTAGCATCGGCATGGAGATGATCATTGACCCCTCTGTACTGTTCCTGGATGAACCCACTACAGGCCTGGATGCCAGCACCGCCAACTCTGTTCTGCTGCTGCTTAAAAGGTCAGCGGCCATGCTGCTTCTCCTCACTGCTAACAGAAACACGGTCAGAAACACCACACTCTTTTAAAAATGCTGATTTCTCAATACTGATTGGTTGGTAGATGGTACATTGTCTAGAACTTCAAGTCTGTCTTTAGTTCAGGTGGCAAGACAAGTCATATTTTATATTAATCCATTTGCGTGGATACATTATTGTCCATACAGTAACAACATTCACGAATGAAGCTAATAATAATAATAATGATTATCCCTTAATAATTGGCAGTTTCTAGTACTAAGACATGCACTGTATTGCCAAAAGTTTGCAGACACTTGGTCATAAGTACTAATTGTGCTTATGAAGCATCCCATTTCACATTTAGTCCTGAATTGCTCTTATAACTCCCTCCACTCTTCTGGGAAGATGTTTCACTAGATTTTGGAGTGTGCTTGTGGACATTAGTGTTCATCAGAAACAAGGGTGTTAGTAAAGTCAGATACTGATGTAGGTGAGGTGAGGAGGCCTGGGGTGCAGTCAGCGTTCCAATTCATCACAAAGGTGTTCAGTAGGGATGAGATCAGAGCTCAGAGCATGCTACTCAAGATCTTCCACTCTAAGCCATGTAAACCAGATCTTCAAGGGGCTCACTTTGTGCAAGGGGCATCGCCATGCTGGAACAGGTTTGGGTTTCTAAGTTTAAGTAAACGCTTAATTTTATTATAGCGCATCCAAAGACGTCTTGTACAATTGTGCGTCTTCAGATTTGTGGCTTCAGTTTGCAGAAGAACCACATATAGTAGGAAAGGTCAGGTGACCCAATACTTTCGTCCATACAGAGTATATAAAACTTATCTTGTGCCTGGTGTTCGGGGCTCTGTACTGCCGGCTTGGCAGTAAAAGTTCAAAAAGTATATGGCTTGGATGTAAGGGATATAGAATGATCTAGAAAGTCCTTTTACTCACCCTGGATGTTGAAGTTCTTGAAGGGTGTTTAGAGAAGCACCAATAATTCTTTCAGCCATTTGAACCATCCTTTGTAGTCATATATGTAAATAGTAGGAATGAAACATTTTGGACACACTATAGGAAAATAATCTCACACAGTAAAGTTGGATCATTAGTACATGATTGTGTTGTTTGATTAGTTATGCAGGTTGTGTTCTATTTTCCTGTCTTCAGAATGGCCAAAAATGGACATACCATTATAATGTCCATCCACCAGCCACGCTATTCCATCTACCAGCTCTTTGACAACCTCACACTGCTGGTCAGTGGCAAACAAGTCTACCATGGACCTGCCCATGATGCACTGGACTACTTCGCAAACATTGGTACACTCGGATTGGTATACACATGTCCGCAAAACATATATGGAGTTGGTCAAAGATGGCAAAAGTAGACACATACACAAATCCTTCACTCAAGTAGAAGTAGAGATACTCGTGTTTTAAAAGTCTCTGGTAAAAGTTGAAGTTCTGACTACACTTTTTCACTCCAGTTAAAGTAAAGAATTTTGGGCTCTGACATGTACTTAAGTAAAAAGTAGACATTACTACCACCTGTTTTAGTGTCACACAGGTAACTGGACCTCGCGTCATATTAACCTTTAATCGGTCCTTGGGGTCTATTTGACCCCAATCGAATTTTCCTTAATAAAAAAAAGGGTTCCCTTCATCTGAGTGGAATAATATTTTGTGACTTTTCCTAAATAATCTATCTATACACACACAAAAAAACTGGGCTTGATTCGGTTGTTCTGAAGGTATGTAAAAAATTTTTTTACACTTCTGGTCTTCGGGGTCAATATGACCCCACATTGAAATGAATGGGAAATGTGAAAAAAACTCAATATTTTTTCTTCATTTGTCAAAAAAAAAATCTATAAATCCAGCATAAATCAGAAATTTAGATCATCATTTAAGTGATTTTTTCATAAAAAATTAATATTTCATATGCAAGCTTATGGTGTAGTTGAGGAATTGTGTGGTAAATAGGTACAAAAGTACTTCATATCTCCCAAAACACAGCATTAATGAATAGATGAGAAGTAAACAAAAAAATATATATATTATTTGTATAATTAAAAATGTATATTTTTTGTATAATTTCTCTATCAATTGTTGGGGTCATATAGACCCCAAAGACCAGATTTGTAAACAGGAAACGAAGACCTTATGAGGGTTAATATATCAATATAAAAGGAAGCTCAAAGCTCCATCCTGATAATCTATGGTGGCCTGTAGAGTCTATAAAATTACTAATCAGGGGCCAATCCAAACACAAACAAGCATTCCTAACCAGGTCAGTTTTCCAAATGGGTTTTTTCTCGAACACTTAATATTTTTTTCCAGCAGTTGTAGCATAAACCATTATTTTTGATCATATTCTATTATTGTTACAGGGTTTTTTGACATGTACAGGAAAAAATTCGACCACTGCACATTTAAATATTTGGAAAAGAAGTATATATACATTGGTGACATTTTTTGTAGCTAGTTAATGTCCATTTATATATTCAAATGATTGATTTTAGAAGCAATGAATGGTGAAGAGTAATAAATGATACTTGGACTCTCCCAGATTTATGATGTTTGCTTTTGATATTATATTCCAGGTTTTGTTTGTGAACCCCATAACAACCCAGCAGATTTCTTCCTGGATGTCATTAATGGAGACTCTATAGCTACGACTATGGACAGGCTGCAGAAAGGAGAAGGTATTTATTAACATTTCACAAATGCTGTTCCTGTAAGTGTTGTAGTGGCTAGTTTTAAAACAATTTTACAAATTCAGTAACAAAGTTAAAACATCAATCAAAAGGAATAGACTTAGTGTAGAATCCAGTGTTGTGATGTCAAAGAATTAGGCTTTATTTCAGCAGAAACAAAATTGGGCAGTTCTGTAGAAGTACTCCAAAACATAGTAAATGCAAAGCCTTTTTATATTCTTTAAAACAATCTAGGTAACGCCCATCTTTTTTATTGGTCAACCTTTACCTCATCTTCTTCTTCTTCTTCTTTTTCTTTTGGCTGCTCCCTTTAGGGGTCGCCACAGCTGATCATCCGTCTCCATACCCCCCTGTCCTCTACATCTTTTTCAACCCAACTACCTGCATGTCTTCCCTCACCACATCTATAAACCGCCTACTTGGTCTTCATCTTTTCCTCCTTCCTGGTGGCTCCATCTTTAGCATTCTCCTACCGATATACCCCATGTCCCTCCTCGGCACATGTCCAAACCATCTCAATCTCACCTTCCTCGCCTTCACCGAAACGTCCTACATGCACTGTCCCTATAATAAACTCGTTTCTAATCCTGTCCATCGTCGTCACTCCCAATGAAAACCTCAACATCTTCAACTCTGCTACCTTCAGCTCCACCTCCTGTCTTTTACGTTACCTCTTCCACCACCATTAGCTTAAAATAACTAGAACCTTTTTTTAAAGACATAATGGTTGAAACACATGATGGATCTTATTCATCTGTATTCTATAAAAAGTAGCAAACAAAAGAAAAATGATCATGGTACAGACCCTGGCCCATGCATGACCTCCTAACATGAAGTCACTGCACCAAAACACCTGCTTGCGATGAACTGATGCTTTCACACACTTTTACACATGAATCATCTGAATATACTAGTTGTTTAAATACATTAGTCACTTTCTTTGGATATACTAATTACAAAAATACTATTTACAAAAAAGGTTAAAAGGTAAAATTATCAAAAGACTAAATTTTCCAAGTACACAGAGTAAAAAGTACTATAGTGTGACTTGGCCATCAGCAGAAAACAGCATTATTCTGTAGCTTATTTAGGGGCACTGCGCCAATAGGCATGAGTTTGATTCACAAAGACCATGATATCTTGAATCATAGCCAAATTCTGCCTGTGGTCTACCACTATAACTTTGAGTTTCCTTCTCTAATGCTTGATTGTCAGGTTTTGTAATGCTTTGGAAGGGGCTCAACAGAGAAATAATCCAAAATGCTGGAATAATTAGATTATTGAGTACTAACAAAGACTTTTTTATGCCATATTATAATTAGGCCCTCATGTAACTGTCAATATTTTTATATTTGAAGAACTTTGTTCTCAACGTCCAACTATTGTTCACTTTTTTTTCTTGCAACTAATCAGTGACCCCCATTGTTCCCACCAAGGATTTACTGATTATCCTGGTCCCAATGACCAATCACTAACTGCCATTATTCGCATAATCAATCACTGACTGCAATTGTTCCCAGTGACCAATCACACATTGCTTTTGTTCCTAGTGAAAAATCATTGACCACCACTGATCCCCACAACCAATCACTGATCAGAAATCCTAATTTATTATGAATATGTAAACATATTTTTTTCTTGTCCCAAAGGCATTTTTTTTTACATACTCTATTAATTTCTATTCTAATAATTCTATTCTATGACCCTGCGATAAAGATCTAGAGCTGGATGATTCGGACACAAAGCAGAGCATTGAAGAGCGGCTGGTGGAGGAATACAGAAAAAGCATCTATGCTCAGGAAACCAAGGCTGAACTGGAGTGTATCTTAAGGGGCAAAGATTACAGCACCAAGCCCAAGTCCCGCACCATCACTTACAATTGCGGTTTCTTCCATCAGCTAAACTGGGTCACGAAGAGAACGTTCCGGAACCTGATGCTAAACCCTCAGACCTCTATTGCCCAGGTTTGAATGTTCATCATGTGGATAAATCTTTAAAGTGTATTTTTGATGTTACATCAATATTTTCAAAGCTGCATCGATCTTTCCATTTACCGTAATTTCCGGACTATTAAGCGCACCCAAATATAAGCCGCACGCACTGAATTTTACAAAGATTTTTATTTTGAACATAAATACGCCGCACCTGTCTATAAGCCGCAGGTGTCAACATTGAAACTAATGAACTTTACACAGGCTTTAACGAAAGACAGTGTCTGTTACAACGGCTTGTATCTAAACAGTAGCCTACCAAGAAAGTCATTGTTCACTGTCTTCCTATTTCTCTCGGGAGTTTATCTTTTGGCATCATCGTGTGTTAAAAAAATACGTTTTTTCTCCCGATGCCGTGCAGCTCAGAACACAGGTGAAGTGCGTTTTTTCATGCCCGGTTGTTTTCAGAAAGGTTCAAAGAGTGTGAAAAAAGTAGCGGCTTATAGTCCGGAAAATACGGTACAGAAACTTAATCTGGACTAAAGAAAGACTTGCCTTTGAAATGTAATATATGTAGCATAGGCAAGGGATGTATGAATGAGAAGATTGTAGGCATTTAATGAAAGATAGAGTCTTATATATTGATAATATATTGCAGTATGGATATTCCTAGTCTTAGATTATCACTAGACAATCATAATACTTGCTTGTCCAATATACTTTATTGAAGTACTGATTCTTTTGGCATATTTATTTGCTTTCTCTCTCTCTCTCTCTCTCTCTCGCTCTCTCTCGCTCTCTCTCTCTCTCTCTCTCTCTCTCTCTCTCTCTCTCTCTCTCTCTCTCTCTCTCTCTATATATATATATATATATATATATATATATATATATATATATATATATATATATATATATATATACAGTGCCTTGCGAAAGTATTCGGCCCCCTTAAACTTTGCGACCTTTTGCCACATTTCAGGCTTCAAACATAAAGATATAAAACTGTATTTTTTTGTGAAGAATCAACAACAAGTGGGACACAATCATGGAACGAAATTTATTGAATATTTCAAACTTTTTTAACAAATAAAAAACTGAAAAATTTGGCGTACAAAATTATTCAGCCCCCTTAATTTAATACTTTGTAGCGGCACCTTTTGCTGCGATTACAGCTGTAAGTCGCTTGGGGTATGTCTCTATCAGTTTTGCACATCGAGAGAAATTTTTGCCCATTCCTCCTTGCGAAACAGCTCGAGCTCAGGTTGGATGGAGAGCATTTGTGAACAGCAGTTTTCAGTTCTTTCCACAGATTCTCGATTGGATTCAGGTCTGGACTTTGACTTGGCCATTCTAACACCTGGATATGTTTATTTGTGAACCATTCCATTGTAGATTTTGCTTTATGTTTTGGATCATTGTCTTGTTGGAAGACAAATCTCCGTCCCAGTCTCAGGTCTTTTGCAGACTCCATCAGGTTTTCTTCCAGAATGGTCCTGTATTTGGCTCCATCCATCTTCCCATCAATTTTAACCATCTTTTCTGTCCCTGCTGAAGAAAAGCAGGCCCAAACCATGATGCTGCCACCACCATGTTTGACAGTGGGGATGGTGTGTTCAGGGTGATGAGCTGTGTTGCTTTTACGCCAAACATAACGTTTTGCATTGTTGCCATTTTGGTTTCATCTGACCAGAGCACCTTCTTCCACATGTTTGGTGTGTCTCCCAGGTGGCTTGTGGCAAACTTTAAACGACACTTTTTATGGATATCTTTAAGAAATGGCTTCTTCTTGCCACTCTTCTATAAAGGCCAGATTTGTGCAGTATACGACTGATTGTTGTCCTATGGACAGTGTCTCCCACCTCAGCTGTAGATCTCTGCAGTTCATCCAAAGTGATCATGGGCCTCTTGGCTGCATCTCTGATCAGTCTTCTCCTTGTATGAGCTAAAAGTTTAGAGGGACGGCCAGGTCTTGGTAGATTTGCAGTGGTCTGATACTCCTTCCATTTCAATATTATCGCTTGCACAGTGCTCCTTGGGATGTTTAAAGCTTGGGAAATCTTTTTGTATCCAAATCCGGCATTAAACTTCTCCACAACAGTATCTCGGACCTGCCTGGTGTGTCTTGTTCTTCATGATGCTCTCTGCGCTTTAAACGGACCTCTGAGACTATCACAGTGCAGGTGCATTTATACGGAGACTTGATTACACACAGGTGGATTCTATTTATCATCATTAGTCATTAAGGTTAACATTGGATCATTCAGAGATCCTCACTGAACTTCTGGAGAGAGTTTGCTGCACTGAAAGTAAAGGGGCTGAATAATTTTGCATGCCCAATTTTTCAGTTTTTTATTTGTTAAAAAAGTTTAAAATATCCAATAAATTTTGTTCCACTTCATGATTGTGTCCCACTTGTTGTTGATTCTTCACCGAAAATTACAGTTTTATATCTTTATGTTTGAAGCCTGAAATGTGGCAAAAGGTTCGCAAAGTTCAAGGGGGCCGAATACTTTCGCAAGTCACTCTATATATATAATTTTTTGATCAGGTCTTTACAAGAGTAACATCTTATTTCTTAGAATATATATTAGGGCTCAAGTATTTTTCTCCATAGCAATTTCATTTAAATGCTTTATTCCTCATTTTTTTAAATAAAAAGAATACATTTATTACATATACTGTACTCATTTACCAATACACTCCTAGCAACCAATTCATTTCTTGCCTTTTTAAATATTTTTTAAAGCTTTTCTTCCTTACTGGGACATTACATGCTCATTAGCCACCAAACGCGCCACAGAAACTTCGCTTTAAGAATTATTAACACTTAACCAGTCCCAGATAATTGAGGCTAATGCTATGAGGTACGTAGCCAGCTAAGTTAAGCGGATTGCCAGCTTTCTTTCTTGAAGTGATACAACATGTGCTACGCTGTGGAAGAATAGCTGGGGCAGAGCTGGACAAAGCCAGAACAACACTCACCTGACTGTGTGACTTCCACATACAGAGAACAGGCCTTTGGAGATAGATTAACTTAGCTGTTCACTTTGGGAATGCTTTTGTTCCACCAAGTCAGCATTTATAATTCTTCAGGGGATTACTGCTCCAAGCTTTCAGGTTTATTCTCATACTTTCTTTTCATATGCTAGTCCTAATGTGCAGGGATTTATTATTCTCACACTGTTTTTTTACTTCATACATGCCTGGTTTTTCTATGAGTTGAACACTTACTCTGTGCACACCCTACAGTTGGCAGTGACAATTATCATGGCACTCATTGTTGGCGCCATTTTCTTTGGAGCGAAAGACAACCAGAGCGGCATACAGAACAGGTAAATGAAGTGATGCTAGCACTTGCAATCACCCTTACTCACTACACTGGCATCCGTAAGCAATGTAATAAAGGTCTAGGAGTTTAGAGGAGACTGGATGCCCAAGGGGAGCCCACTAAATAAGAACTGTGCTGAGAAACCTGGATTATTGTCTCCAGCATGGGCCCAAATATCCTACTGCCATTTAAATCCTTTAACACCTGGTTAGCCTGCAATGTTACAAACAGAGTTCAAGATGTTCAGACGAGTTTATTATAGGGACAGCACGTGTAGGACATTTTGAAAACAAGGTGAGGAAGGTGAGATTGAGATGGTTTGGACATGTTTAGAGGATGGGACATGGGGTATATCGGTAGAAGAATTCTGAAGGATGGAGCCACCAGGAAGGAGGAAAAGAGGAAGACCAAGGAGGAGGTTTATGGATGTGGTGAAGGAAGACATGCAGGTAGTTGGTTTAAAAGAGATGGATGTAGAGGACAGGGGGTATGAAGTGAGGATAAACCGTCCTACTTTTAAACAGTATGTGCAGCATTCATAGTGCACAGTCTACTTGTTACCATGTGCAATATTATACCACCAAGCTAACAATCCTGCAGCCCATTAGCAACACCCTTAACCCCATACTTGCTCGATTGTATGCGTGAGATAAATGTAAGTCGCTCTGGATAAGGACGTCTATTGAAAGATTTCCATTTTTCATCGGTTGTTGTCTGAGTAGGTCCTGGTTTTCGGCATCAGAACTGCAGTTACATTTTAATGCTACTCAGGAATCTAGCAGACTCAGAGTAATTGCATACATAAGCTTTTATATAAATGTGTGTGGTCAAACAGAATTTACAAGTTAAATAGTGCTTTGATCCATTAAAACTTGAAACTTGGCTGCTTTCCAGTTCTCTAGAATCAGTTTATGAACAAAACACACCCAAACACATGCACACATCTCACTGACAGACAAAGAGTAAGAGATAAATAGTATAATATTAGATAAATAGCATTGCCACTTCACAGCTTCGGGGTCCACGGTTCGATCTTGATCTCAGTTTACTGTCTGTCGAGTGTTTCTGGGGTTGGTGGTATAAATCAGACTGAGAAAATGTGCTGCACCTTAAATACATCGTGCAGTTCTTGTAGTATAAATCTGCATCATGAGCCACCTATATATAAACAGCTGTGTGCTTGACAGGCTATGGAGGGTTTTTATACTTTATACGCTATATGAACAAAAGTATTGGAACACCTGACTTTTCCAGCCATGTGTGGTTCTTCCCCAAAACTGAAAATTGGAGGCATGCATAACTATAAACTTTCTTTCGGCTTCTCCCATTAGGGGTCGCCACAGCGGACCATCCGCATGTTTGATTTGGCACGTTTTTAGTGGATCTAGTGGAACATCTTCCCAGAAAAATGGAGGGTAATGATAAAAGCAAATCGGAACTAACTGTGGAAGGCTTTTGGCAATATAGTGCATTATATGCAGGGTGAGCAAAAAAAAAGAGCTCCACTGATCTCTTATGAACCTCCACCTTATCATTTGTCAATGATAATGAGCCTGGACCTTGTGCAGTCTCACATTTGCTTAATGTCATGAGGAGTCAGCATATATGTATGAGCCTGTACTAAGGTATACTGTACATATCTTTAATTATGTGACATTTTGCTTTCAGGTTTGGAGCTCTGTTCTTCATCACCACTAACCAGTGTTTCAGTACATTGTCAGCTGCGGAGCTTTTCATCACGGAGAGAAAGCTCTTCATGTATGTGCGATGTTCACGCCACTGTCGCTGTGCAGATCTTTGCCTGCTTCATTTAGCAGTGATTTAAATGAGATACAATCCTGACATTCTTCCATTGCTTGTTTCAGACATGAATACACCAGTGGCTACTACAGAGTGTCGGTGTACTTCCTGTCCAAGATCCTGTCCGACATCATCACTCTGCGCACGATCCCTGCTGTGGTCTTCACCTGTATCGTCTATTTTATGATTGGTAAGAAATCGAGCCGGCGATAGATTTCGATGTTGTATACTTTTTAAAATGTCTTCTCATGACGGCCCTGTGCGTGTATGTGTGTGTGTGTGTGTGTGTGTGTGTGTGTGTGTGTGTGTGTGTGTGTGTGTGTGTGTGTAGGATTTAAGCTTGACGCCGCCGCATTCTTCATATTCATGTTCACAGTGATTTTAGTGGCATACACAGCCACAGCTATGACCATGGCTATCTCTGCTGGTCAGTCTGTTGTGGCGATCGCAAATATCTTTATGACAATCATCTTTGTTTTCATGATGGTAAGTGTACAAAATGTATTACTGACTAATCAAACCCGCTTACAAACATCGTTCTTTATATCCTTTTTAGTTGTTTTTTAAAACTTTACACACAGAGCCTTTAACTAACTGTAAGACCCTGGTTCTTGTAGATCTTCTCTGGTCTGCTGGTGAATCTGGAAAGTGTCATGGCTTGGCTTGCCTGGCTTAAGTACCTGAGCATCCCACATTACGGACTTACGGTAACGATCATACAGTGAACATGAAATGCAGCGCTTCATATTTACCTCCACTGCCTCACACAGCTTCAGATGCTCTGCCCACTGGATTGAGATTCAAAGATTTGACACTTTTCTAGCCACAAGCTTCAGAGCTGCAATCTGGTTGGCTGTTTTTACTTGCACTGTACTTGTACATTTGTGTGCTGGTTTCTAGTAGGAAAACAAACTACTGAGCACAATGACAACAGTCAATTACTGGTTAGTTTTAAAGGGCTGTATTTTTGCGTTATTGTAGTGATGGGTCGTTCATGAACGATTCGTTCATTTTGAACGAGTCTTGAATGTGATTCAGAAGAATGAGTAGTCTCAAGGATTGATTCGTTTATTTTTTACTGTACACGCATTGCAAACTCGGGTCATTCGCAGTAGTTCGTTCTTTTCTCTTCTTTTCATCACTTCTGTACTCTATTTTTTCTTTTATGAACACTTTTAACAAAGAACTTTCTCTTACACTTACTTACTTTTTTTAAAGTAGGGGTTTATATTATCCTACTTTAGCCTGTGAGAATATTGTATTGTTAAAGCTGCAATTAAGCTTCTATCAGACGAAAAGCAAAGACTATGGGCACTCATCAACTCTGACCAAGACAAAATGGTTTTTAACTTATGGAAAACATTGTAGGTTTTGTTTGTTGGTGCTTGGACTTTCTAGTGAATCTACGAATGCATTATTACGCTCATCTCATTAAATTCTCATTTCCTAATATTCGTTTGCCGGAATGTTCGTTCAAAAATATCAATTCAAAGACGGAAGGCCTTTGCGTTAAGATGATGCTGTTGATGTCGATGATGTGTTTCAACAGGCTTTGGAGATCAATGAGTTTGTGGGATTGACATTTTGTGGGAATCTTTCAGACCAACTAATATCCAACAACACTCAAGGAATCATGTATGTAAAACACATGACAGTGTGAACACATGCAGCACACATACGCAGTCAGTTTCCATGTGAGTGCTGTTGTACCAGCAATCTGTCAGCCGCAATATTTCCAATCAGACTAAAAATCTTTCACAGCTGGTTTTTATATCTCTTGAGCTTCATGTCAAAGAAGCAGAACACAATACTGGCACTCCCATATCCAAGGGTAAAATGTTTGTAAATTAATTTTTATGGTTTATACCTCTGACATTGGACAATGATAAAAAATATAAAATTGCTTGTCATTTTTTATTATTAACGTTGTTAATATTATTTACATTCGTGAGCATTAGCTGTTCAAATTTTTTCAAACAATTTTAGATAAAATGCCTGCTTTTAAAATATATAAAAATCAGATAGAATAAATCTTATGAATGCAATACACCTTTTTATTATTTTAATTAGTTTGAGTAATCGATTAAATAGGCACAAAATAAATTCAATAAATTAAATAGTTTACATTTGTTAGACCACATTTGGGTTATAAAGAAGGGGCATAAGTGTGTATGTTTTTTACATTTAAAATTAAATATTCCAAACTTTTACATTTTCTACCTAACTTTTCTACTTAATTCAGCATGCTATAACAAATGTCTGCTTTTAGGAAACTCATAATAATAATTTTATTTATTTATTCATAAATTAATTCCTTACTTCCATCCATTCTTCATTCATTCGATCCATCGATATCCAGAGTTGTCAGGAATTTTACCCCTTAAAGAGGCTGGCGTTAAAAAAAATGCAGATGAAGAAAGTTAGTGGCAGCCATTTTCCAGATTCCTGGATCGAGTAGCCAAAATTACACTGCGCTCAAAGTGAGAGATGGAGACGAAACAAACTCGCGGTCCTCCGTTTAATATGTTGGTGAAGGGAACTCAGATTTGAACTCTGTTAAACTAGTGTTGCGTTCGGTACACATGTGCACCATACCGAAATTCCTGTATCGAAACGGTTCGGCATGAATACGTGTACCTTTACACCCCTAGTGATTACATTTCAGTGTAGCACAACTGCATCTGAGTGCTGCATTTCATGTTTTCCTTTTATGTAATTCATGACTCGCACTTTCCCCATAACAAATAAATGTACACTTCAGTGTTAGGGGTGTAACGGTACACGTATTCATACTCATAATTTATCTGTACAGGGCTTTCGGTTCGGTACACGTGTGTACCGAATTCAATTATTTTTACTTGCGGAACATCTGAGTTCAAATCTGTTTTCTCTCAGGAACGTATTAAGTGGCGGACTGCAAGGTTGTTTAGTCTCCGGCTCGCACTATGAGTGTATTTTTTATCATTATTAAACGCAAAAACATGCACAACAATGGCAGGGGTATAAGGAAACTAGAGTTCGTACAGTGTCACTGTAGCTAACACAGAAGTGACTAGCGGCTAACACTAGCGATATGGATTCTTTAAAATTTTATGTCCAGCTGCAAGAATTTCTCTAAAAAGGAGAAAAACATGATAATTGTTAAAGTATGTTGAATTAAGTAGAACAGTTTAGATTATATCTTTAGAAAAAACTGATGTGTGTGTAAAACACACATCTGTATTAACCAAATGGGGTCTAACAAATGTAAAATATTAAATTTTTCCATTTATTTCATTTCATTTAAATCAATTTAATTTATGCCAATGTAATCAAAATAATAGTGTATTGCATTAATTTGATTTATTATATTTAATTTTTTATAAAATATAATAAAATATAATTTATTAATTATTTAACCACCAGGCATTTTATTTAAAATTGTTTTAAAAATGTTAACTGTTGATGTTTCCAAAATGTTATTGATAATAAACTGAGATAATTAAAGACCACAAGCAAGTTTATGTTTTGTGTTTCTTCCCCCCAACTGTTCTGAAATTACCGACCCATGACTAAAAATCAGAACGGTGAATTTTGTGTACCGTTACACCAGTGTTCATTGTTATATACATTTTTTATGGAGCTTCTTAAAAAAGCAAACTGAAAAAAAAATGTTTTGTACTCACAGTTGCACAGGAGAGCAACATCTGCAGGCCCAAGGGATCGACTACTCTACATGGGGCTTATGGAAAAACCACTTGGCCATGATGATTATGACCATTATATTTCTCATCATCACCTACATCAAGCTCAGGTTCATGCGCAAGTTCTCCTAAGGGCTGAGAACGCTGTTCCTTTGACTTAATTGTGGAACTGCAACATGGAGAGTTGCCAGGTTGAGACCTACAGCTCGGAAGATTCCACGTTTGGTCGAATTGCCAAAAGTTGTTTAGAATAATGAAGGACTGAAACAGATATTTAATTTTTAATGACATGAACAGCTACTACAGGTGGCGGCTAAATTAATCACACAAAATATATGCTTTTTTTGCGTCGATTCGAAATAATGTCTTAATTCAACTGTAGTCAAATGAACATAATTGTAAATAATGAAAGTGATTCAGGTTTTCTTTTTATATTTACTTTGTATTGTGGACTTTTTACGTTCTATTCATGTTCCATTCCACTTTCATTAACTTTCATGTTACGTTCCACACAAATCTATTTTAAAGTTTATACCCAGATTATACCATTTTAACAAAACAGTATATTCACATGCAATTACTTTATGTATGTGAGCACAATATTAACCAAACCAATTTAATCCTGCACTTCAAAGCAGACTGATGTGTTTTCATGTGGCCTTTTAATCCCTCAGTCACACAGACAATTCACTTAGACTCACCCTTTCACCCAAAATCCATCAAGAATAGCTGTTAAAGCTTCTCTGTTCCATGCCTAAGGTGCACCAATCAAATCTGTTGAGGTGATCGTTGACTCTTGAGGATCATGGGTCACTGATTATTTGAATTTTTTGGGTCTGGTAGTAGTACTATCATTGCCTAGTGATGAAGATATGGACTATTTAGGGTGTTGGAGGCAAATGTAAGTGGAAGCTCAGTGGTTAGGATGTTAGACTTTTGCTCACAAATCCCAGGGCCACCAAACTGAGACCAAGCAAGGGCCCAGCAGTGCCAGGTTTTATAAACAGGGTATTAGGGCATTTGCCAAAACGTATTAAATGTAGTAGCTGGTAGCTCAGTGGATGTCTGGTGCTCCAATCCTAGTACCACCAAACTGCCACTCCTGGGCCCTTGAGCATGGCCCTCACTTACTCAGTTGTATAAATGTGATCATTGTAAGTTGCCCTGGATGAGATCATCTGCCAAATGGTTACAATTAAAGATGGCAGGTGTTTTGGTGCTGTCTTTAACCATCTCCGAATTGATACATTTATTTTTAAATGTCCTTTAGTTTAATTGTAACCTTTTTATCTCACTTTCATATCACATACCCTGCTGTAGACATCAGTTTCCATCCAAGGAAGACCAGTCATTTATAGGTAAGAGTTTTACTGATGTACATGAGCTTCCATGCTACATGCTCTCAGTTCCATAATTCTCTAGTTGAGATGAGCTATAATATGATAGTGTAACACCCAGATGTATTTTTGCCTATTAAAGCAAAGATGTGTTCATTTCCACCATTATCACTGTGGACTAAATAGCAGAGAAGATCTTACTGTCATTGTGGGTAGCTGTTGACTGAAGTGTGGTTTAATGCATTCTTTGACCAGCCAATCACATTTGTATTTACAGCTCTGTCTGTTTCTACATAGTCTCTTTCTTCTATTGGCTTGAGGAAAAACTCTTCTTCATTATCTCCTCCCTCTCTCTCTCTCTAATTTGGATCTACCTGATTCATCCCAATGGCGTACCTCTGGATGGAATTGGAGACCATTGTATGTAGCTGAGGATGGATCCACATGACTAAAGATCCACTGAGCAACTCAAGAACTATGAAGATAGATAATATAATTATTCATATAAAGAGTCTACTACAATGGCTTAGGATTGCAGTTTGCACGAATAGTTCTGCATTTAAGTGCCCATCACTGAATAGTACACCACAATGAAATTATAATAATTGGACATGGACGAGTCTGGGTGCTCTCAAAGTTTCTTCCTTATACCATCCAAGGCAGTTTTTTGTCAGCCACCATTCATTAGGTATAACCTTATAATGAACAAACTTATACATTCCAACTTTATAACCTCTTTATCTCTGTAATGGTGCTTTGGTACAATGTGCATTGTTAAAAGCGCTATACAGATATAACCGATTTCATTTTAACTGGTAGCTCAGTAGTCAAGGTACTGGGTCACAGTCCAGATGGTGGGGGTTTCAAGCCCCAGTATTGCCAAGTTGCCAGGGGTACTGTTTCATGGCTGAGCCCAGCTTCCTCACAATGTTGAGATATATGAGCTATGAATTTCACTGTGCTGTAATGTATAAGTGATATGCGAATGTAGACATGTACATTCTCTCTACTATCTCACTATGCAGTCTCATGGTGGGCTGCGACACTCATTGAAAAAAATACACTCGGGCGCTGTAAAAATGTGCAAATCTTTTATTCTGAAACAATGCAGATATTAAAACAATAACACTGATTTAAAAAAAAGTCAGAAATGCAAAGCCAAATATCCTGAGCTGTTCGCTGATACAAGTTCTGCTCTCACTGCTCGAGCTCATGTTGTGCATACAATGTTGGAAAATAGAGCGCCATACTGAATCATACTGAATATCAGCCTTAATCAAGGAATATAAAATACCAAAAAAAGAAAAGTGTGGATGAAAGAAAAAGGGGTGTCAAGAATATGTAGCTTAAAGTTTGCCAGCAAAACTAAAGGATTGACACACACACACACAAAAAAATACAAAAGAAATTGGTACAAAAATAGTAACATGTAGTACCTAGATTATGTCATCTCGATACGGACATCATCGCATTACATCAGCTCGCTCAACCCGAGTCAAGAAAATTCAGATTGCGTGGTGAGGGAAAACTAATATCAGCAAAAAAAAACAAAAAAAAAAAACACGTTCCGACTTCAGCTAAACGAGTCTAACCAGCACATAGTAAGCTTCTCATGAAAGCAGATGCACTCCGAATCGAAGTTTGTTTCAAGTTACAAATATTAAATGGATAAAAAGAAAATGACAGTAATTTGAAATACATCTCCTGTGACAAGGCATGCCGCTCATGCGACTATATTAAGTGAAAGCGACTACAAATAAATGGATTAACTAAAGTTTTATATCAAGAAAATGACTTCATTGTGTGACTTAAATTAGTACCGTCATGGAGAAATAATAGTGTGGACGTAAAATGTAAAAAAAAAAAATTAAATTTTTTATATATATATTTTTTTTATAATTACAGAAACAAAACAAAACCCTAAATGACGGGGAAGAATATCCGATTTATTCATATATTTTTGTAAATAGTAAACTGATGTATCAGATTTTTAATTAAATATAAAAACAAGCATATTACATTTAAATAATGTACACTATATAGACATAAGTATTGGGACACCTGACTTTTCCAGCCATATGTACTTCTTTCCCGAAACTGTTGCCACAAAGTTGGATTCACCCAATTGTACAGGACGTCTTTTGGATGCTGTAAAGATGGCATCGTCCTGTACACAAAGCCAGATCCATGAAGATATGCTTTAAATGGGTTGGAGTGGAAGATCTTGAATGGGCTGCTATAGAGATCTGACCTGAACTCTACTCAACACTTACACTTACATCAGTACCTGACTTTATTAACACCCTTGTAGCTGAATGAGCACAAAATCTCCACAATGTCTCTAAAAACCAATGGAACATCTTCCCAGAAGAGTGGAGGTTTTTATAACAGCAAATGGGGACTCGCTGTGGAATTCAAAAAGCACATATGAATCTTATGGTCAGGTGTCCACACACTTTTGCCCATATAATGTATTTTAAACAGGCACTTACCGGCGGGCTTATACTGCACTCCAATAATTAAATATAACAAAATAAAATACTGTCATTATGTTATACTATTGGATACTATTCACAGATCAGACATTATGACATTATAACATCATGACCAGTAAAATTAATAACACTGATTATCTCTTCATCATGGCACCTGTGAGGCAGCAAGTGAACATTTTCTCCTCAAATTTGAAATGTTTGAAGTAGGAAAAATAGGCGAGCGTAAGGATTTGAGAGAGTTTGACGATGGACAAATTGTGATGTCTAGACGACTGGGTCAGAGCATCTCCAAACCTGCAGCTCTTGTGGGATGTTTCCTGTCTGGGGTGGTCTGTATCTATCAAAAGTGGTCCAATTTAATAATTTCTTCCCTTGTGTATGTATGTGTGTCTGTATATACTGTATACACACACTGCATAATTGCAAAGAAAAAGCTCTACAACTTTTATGCATAAACCTAGATCTATTCTGCTTAGTTCCTGCACTAAAACTGATAAAGTGTGTAATTGTGCCTTCATTAATGCTCAGAAACATAATCCAAAATTGATGTACCATCATATATACAAAGGAAAATACTGCTGAAATATTTTATATGGCCGTGTGACCGGTGAAGGTCTTACACCTGTCCACCTCCACTGCCTCCGGTGTCTGGACCCTCAGTGGACAATGAGGAGGAGGGGCGAGTGCTGCGTGGGCGGGGCTGAGCTCCTAAACCAACAGGAGCAGCCTGCTGATGGCTGATCTGAGAGATGGCATCATCTGACTCCCACCGCTCCAGCTCCTCTCGCACCAGCCGCTCCATCTGCTCCCTGTGAGCCTCCGTATCTCTACCCAACCTTTCATCCTGAGAAAGGAGGCAAAAAAAATGAATACAGAGGAGTGAAAATGCAAAGTCAGTGATTAAACGCTACATAAAAGTCTAACAACCCTACAAGCTCACCCACACTCTCACACCGCCTGCCAGGCTACTCTTAACAACCAGACTCCTGCCAGCACCCCTTAACTCTCTGGAGCCATATAACTTGGCCACACCCCTTAACTCACTGGAGACAATATCTTGGCCACACCCCTTAGCTCTCTGGAGCCATATAACTTGGCCACACCCCTTAACTCACTGGAGACAATATCTTGGCCACACCCCTTAGCTCTCTGGAGCCATATACCTTGGCCACACCCCTTAGCTGACTGGAGCCAATACCTTGGCCACACCCCTTAGCTCTCTGGAGCCATATACCTTGGCCACACCCCTTAGCTCTCTGAAACCATATAATTTGGCCACGCCCCTTAGCTCACTGGAGCCAATACCTTGGCCATACCCCTTAGCTCTCTAAAGCCATACACCTTGGCCACACCCTTAGCTCACTGAAGACATTCACATCGACATTCACATTGGCCACACCCCCTAGCTCTCTAGTCGTTCACATTGGCCACACCCCTTAGCTCTCTGGAGACATTCACATTGGCCACACCCCCTAGCTCTCTGGAGACATTCACATCGACATTCACATTGGCCACACCCCCTAGCTCTCCAGTCGTTCACATTGGCCACACCCCGTAGCTCTCTGGAGTCATTCACATTGGCCACACCCCCTAGCTCTCTGGAGTCATTCACATTGGCCACCCCCCGTAGCTCACTGGAGTCATTCACATTGGCCACCCCCCCCTAGCTCTCTGGAGTCATTCACAATGGCCACACCCCCTAGCTCTCTGGAGTCATTCACATTGGTCACACCCCCTAGCTCACTGGAGTCATTCACATTGGCCACACCCCCTAGCTCTCTGCAATCATTGTCACTACTTTATCTGTACCAGAAACACGATTTGTACTGTGCGCGTGCGAAAACCCAGGTTTTGTTTTTAGGCGCATGCGTGAAATTGTTGCCACTTCCTGCCATCGCCAATGTTTTTATGACAGTCTAATGAAATGGATTATTTTGCACATTCTTTCAAAAGGAGAAATTCCGGACAATTCCAGATATCGAGAGAGTGCATGAATGAATGAAGGATGGAAGAAAATAAATTCCTTAATGAATAAATAAAATGAATGAATAATGTGTGGTAAACATGTGTGTAGTTTATTGTTAAAGTATTCTGAAATAACTAGAACACATCTCTAATAGATTTTATATTAAATGTAAAAAACACAAACACTTATATAGACATCTGTATTACCCAAATAGAGTCTAACAAATGTAAAGTATTGAATTTATTTTTTACAGTTAGTTAATTAAATTTAATCAATGTAATTTGTGCCAATTTAATCAATTACTTAATTAATTAATTGATAACTGTATTTGTATGAAGAGAATCACTAGTATGGATCGGGTAGTGTCAACCAGTATTATTAATACCCAAAACTCCCGTAAATTGTTTCAACATCCTTGATTAATTGTCACTAGTTTGTAGTTGTCTTTATAGTAAAAGTCTCACCTCTATGACACCATCCAGCAGTCTGCTAAGGACCTCTCTCCTCTTCAGCTTGGCCCGTTCCATGGCCTCCAGCTTCACAATAACTGCATCGATCTTGGACACGATGCTGCCAATCGAGTGCTCCATACGGTCCACCCTCCGCACCAGCCTGAGAACAGACCTCACTTTACACTCCTCATTCACGTTCCTTTAATACAGCGCAAATCAAGACTTGTTTCAGCTATGATTCTTGTGCCAAAAATGTGCCATAAATGAAAAGCTTACACTTGGAACTCCTCGTAAGACACACCCCCAGAGCTGCTGCCACGGCGACGGGAACTGTGTCCACTGTCCTCGTCGTCGTCCTCCTCCGAGTCGTCCTGGCTACGAGAGAAGCTCCGCCCACTCAGAGGCCTGGGCAGCGAACTCCGTTCCAAATCCAAGTCCTCCTGGCGTGTGTGTGAGAGACACTGAACATCTGTACAGGTGTGCGTGTTTGTGTGTGTGTGTATTCATCTTTCAAATTTACTCACTCTCTCTTTCTCCAGGTCGTCCCTCATCTGCTGGTGTTCATGCTCAGTGAGCTCCTGGTCTCCGTCCAGATCATACTTGGCGAAAATGGCTTCGATCTCAGCGTCTGAGTGTCCCTTTCTGCAAACACAGCGGCAAACCTTCACTCAGCACTCACATCAATCTTCGGGTTTTGATTATCTTTAACAATAACAATCAGGCATAGTTCACCCTCGCAGGTCCTGCCGGAGCTCGTCGAAGTTAAGTTTCCCTCCTGCCTGGCGAAGGCTGTCGGAGATGTCATCTACTGCCGTCTTTCTCAGCCTCAGTTTCACCATCGCCTTGTGGCAGCCCTAAAAAAGCACCATTATGCATTTCAGTTTTGGTTTTTCTCTCTCTAGGTTTTCAGCTATTTTTTCATGTTTTTAATGAAAAAAGCATTTATAATTTAAGTACCTTTTTAATGAGGTCGGTAATCTCCATTTCGGATCTCTGCTGCGCCATGTCAGCCTTCACCTCTGCATAAGTGTCATTGATGATGGCTAAGAACATATTCTGAAGTAATAGGAAAAAAAAGAGTTGACAAAAAAAAAAACCACATGGGCAATTAAGGTCTTTATAGAACCAGGGAATACACACACACACACACACACACACACACACACACACACACACACACACACACCCCATATGGCCAATAAATGAATAACACTGATTATCTCTTTATCATGGCACCTGTTAGCTGGTGGGATATTAGCAGGCAGCTAGTGAACAAGTTGACGTGTTAGAAGCAGGAAAAATGGGCGAGCGTAAGGATTTAAGAAAGTTTGATGAGTGACAAATTGTGATGTCTAGACGACTGGGTCAGAGTATCTCCAAAACTGCTGCTCTTGTGGGATGTTCCTGGTCTGCAGTGGTCAGTATCTATCAAAAGTGCTCCAAGGAAGGAACAGTGGTGAACCGGCGACAGGGTCGTGGGCGGCCGAGGCTCACTGATGCACGTGGGGAGTAAAGGCTGGTCCGTGTAGTCCGATCCAACAGACGAGCTCCTGTAGCTCAAACTGCTTAAGAAGTTAATGCTGTAAATGCTCGAAGGGTCAGAACTGTTAAAGCAGCCAAAGGGGGACCAACACATTATTAGGCAGGTGGAACACTTTTGAGAGATCCTGACCACTGCAGACTGAGAACAGTCCACAAGAGCTGCAGTATTGGAGATGCTCTGACCCAGTCGTCTAGACATCACAATTTGGCTCTTTTTAAACTTGCTTGCTTTCACGTTTCCATTTTTCCTGCTTTGAAAGCATCAATTTCGAGGATAAAATGTTCACTTGCTGCCTAATATATCCTACACATAACAGGTGCCACAGTGCATGGTTCTGAACGGTGCTCTAAATGTAGTGTTAAATAAAGTCTGGTACAGTCTTTTCTTTTAGTTACACATGTAAAGATATAGGAAAGGGAAAGATACACTACAATACAAGCCATTGAATTACCTGAAATTCCAGGGCGGTGGTTTAATTAACAAATAATGACCATTATAATGTAAACATACCTATATTTTAATAATCAACAGATTCCATTCTGATTTTCTAAATTCTTGTGATGCAATGTGGACTCTGGTTCCTTATAAAAAGTAGTCTAGCACTAGGATGTCCTGTGATTCTTCTAATCACTTACCAACAGAATCATGAACATGAAAAAAACAAAGGTGGTGAAGTAAATCGGGCCCAGGACTCTATCCGACTCTTCGATCTCTGAGAAGTCAAAGTCTCCTAGGATGATCCGGAACTGTGTGAAACTGTCCAGAGTGGCATGATGAGAATTTTTCTCTTATTGTACATGGATTACTGATGCGAACAAGCAGACAGACATCACATTTAAGTTCTCCGGGACTCACATGCAGGCTTGGAAGGTGCTGAAGTCGTTGAGTTGTGTTCCGAACACCAGGTACGCTAGCTGAGCGTATGCCAGGAACACGATGAAGAACATGATGGCGAATCCCAGGAGGTCTTTAGCACACCGGGACACAGTGCTGGAAAGCTGGCTCATGGTCTTATTAAAATTGATGAACTTGAATAGCTGCAGAAAAAGAAGCCCAATAGGGTTTAACACAAAATGTTCACTGTGCACTGGATCAACAACGAATAGCTCAACAACAACAACAACAACAACAACAAAAAAAACAGGCTCACTTTGACCCAGGCAAGAAAGACAATGATGGCGGCCATATTGTTGAACTGAACCTGCAGCCGAGCGAGTGGTCCGAAGTTTGGGTACGTGCTGTGGTTCTCCAGCAGGAACTTCAGCCTGTTGTTGACCGCTGACGTCCTGTAGATATTCATAATGATGGCTGGCACGCTCAGCTAAGAGAGATATACACAAAGATAATCAAATTGAATTACTTGACATGTAAGCCTTTGGGAAGTAACATAATATTTATCTTTTCAGTGTTTTTTTATTTCTTGTTTAATCTATGAACCAGTTCGATCACTAGTTGGTGAGCAAGTGGGAAAAAACAAACATGGAGGACAAAGTTTAGGAAATTTTTGTCTTGTTATAAAGTAAATCCTACCAATTTCACTGCCAATGATCCAATCCTGCGTTATAACTAGAATTCCCATTCACTTGCAAGAACCATTTTACTAGAACTCACACAAGTAGCTCAAATTATACTGGTTTTCCGTTTTCATGGATACAGTAAAGTCCAACAACCTCTTCATCAACAGAAGTACACCAAATCTTTGCTACATCTACATTACTGATTAGTAATTGGTTCTAAGTAGTAATTAGTAATTTTCCGATATAAGCCCAAAAACCTGTCCACATATAACATATGCCTGCCATATAAACAGTACATCTCCATCTCGCTGGTTATAACCTGGTTATAAAACTTTGTGGTTGTAAATTAATTTTTGCAGCTCAGTACTCTCTAATCCCAGTCCTGGTCTTCCTGCATCTCCCACTTCAAGTCAAGTCATGTAGCTACTTCTAGACCGAGCAAATACCAAACAATCAGTGCAGCATTAGTTACCGTTACTATGAGCACGTCCATGCAGTTCCACAAGCTTTTGAAGTAGCGCAGGCGGTGCAGGCGGATCTCCAGCACCTCCTCCACCATGTAGTACAGCACGAAGAAGCAGAAAATAACCTCACACAGCCCAACAAAATGGTCCCAGCTGGATACATAGCGCACCAAGCGTACAGTCTGGAACTGCCATGAGGTCACAGCGCCCCCTGTGGCTGGAAACTCCACCAGCAATCTGTAAACCATAAATCAGAGGCAATTTCTCTCGATGCTATGGGTTTAAATATTATTTGGATACTTGAAGGCAAAAATCCACATTTGAATGTTTATTTTTAATAATTATTTTAATATAACACTAATCCAATTACTATTCCAATTAAACAATTATAACAATTTGCTAAATAAATCCTATATAGCCACCAGGCTATTTTTTTTCCAAGAGGATGAAATCAGTCTCTAAATTAGTTCAGATTTCTTTCGCTTGTATTGTCTGTGTACCTGATGATGCAGAAGAGGTTGATGTTGCCGTTGTAGACGGAGAAGTCAAGGAACACGGCTCTGGTGCCTCGATCCAGCCACAGGTTTTCCTTCAGCTCCTGCAGCTCTCTCTCTGACTCGTCTCTGGTGCGAGACAGATCCTGATAAAAACCTCCTCCTCTATACGTGGACACTTCACCCGAGTAGCTGCTTTCCCCGAGGCTGACCTCTTCAGAATACACCCACCTGACACATAAACACACATAGGAAGTCAAATGTGAATATTAATTACCACAATGGTTGCGATTAGAAACCAATGACAGTGTAAGCGATTACATCAGCTATTACGCACAATATAATAAAACTATATGGACGAAAGTTGGTGGACACTCGACCGTAAGATTCGTATGAGCTTTGTGAAGATTCCACATTGACTCCCTGTTTGCTGTTATAATAATCTCCATTCTTTTGGGGTGTGTTTTGTGCTTTGTAGTGAAGTGGTCTTCTAAAGGGGTTGAGGTCAGAGATCTATAGCAGGACATCTTCCACTCCAACCCATGTAAAGCTCTTAGTGTAAGTGAAGGGAAAATATTATCCTATCACAAAGACATCCTATAGAATTGTGTGAAGAACCCAATATGATACACACACACACACACACACACACACATACATACACACATACACTTTTGTCCATATAGTGTACATATCTGCAGTAATGCTTTAATCATTACTAAAAGCTGTTCAATTTGTATTTTTATGTGTGTGTCAGATACACATACTGGCAGAAAGTAGTTGCTTATCGTGATGTTTACCACTATGAAATCTCCAAAAACAAACCAGCGCAAATCTTTTTTTTTTTTTACTGCAGTGTTAAGATTCTTTATATATACGGTATATTTCCCAAGTAGAGTTTCCTGATCCCGGACTTACGCAGTGCCGTTTTTCAGTCCGAATGGTTTCTTGTCCTCGTAGGCAGCTGCGTAGACGCCGTAGCAGTCGTACACTTCGTCCTTCAGCTCCTCGTGAACGGGACATGACTCATTGAAGACTTTGACCTGACGCAGGCGCGGGACTCCCAACAGCAAATTCTCGTAATAGATCAGGCTCTGGTTCTCTGGCAGGCTCTTGTTGTTGTACCACACTTCCCAGTACATCCCATTCAGAAAAGGCCCCTCTGTGTACTGAAACGGAGCGCTTACCTCGTTTAATACAAATGTTCAGACAAAAAAATACAAATGTGTGAAATACAACACAAAGGTTTTTACTTTCCAGAAGTCCTCCATGGTGGAGAGGCTCCTGAAGGTGGTGGCATCTCCATTTGACAGTGGTGTATCCAGGAAGAGTTGAGACATGACTTTGGTGTAGTAGTACATGTTAGTGCTCATCATCCCATATGTTACTGAAATGAAGACATTAAAATTATTTAGAAAAAAAAGTTAATGATAACAACTGGTATCAGGAGTAATTATTTTAATTTTTATAATAATAATGATAAATAATTGGAATATTAGAAAAATGTTAACACGAGTTGCATAAGAAACACAAGTTGCATAAATGAAACCACTTTGTTCGCAAAAGATATTTGAGAAAATTGTGCTTCACTTACAAATGCATAAGGTAATGAGGAAAAGGATATAAGTGATCATCTCTCTGAGGACATTCTTGAGGTACATCTCTCTGCTGCTGTCTCTCTCCTCCAGGAGACGTGTGCCCCACAAAACTGAAATCGATCAGAAGACTTGATAAGAGTTTAATTAATGTATTTTGAAACACGAGGTGGTATCAAAAAAATTTCGAGAATAGTTTTGTAACACGCCAACAGATGGCAGCATGAGGCTGCAGGCACAGTCACAGGGAGCACCAAACTTCATAAGTCAGTGTGCCAAAATACAAAATACATCTTGCCCCAATAGCATCTTTCAATAGGTGTGATCTATTATACAGCAAGTACACACTCAGTCCTCAATGCTGATGTTTTGGAAGCAGGAAGAATGGGCAAGCATAAGGATCTGTGCTTCTCTGATCAAAGGCTTGAGGACAATGCCCGAGCAGTTTAAAAGAGCAGGTCTTTTACAATGTTCTCGACATGCAGTGTTTAATCTCTAGCAAAATTGCACTAATTGGTCAGGGAACGGTTTGAGGAGCATGGCAAAATGTCTAGACTTGACCTCTGATTTTTCAAGATCCAAACGAGAATCTGCAGAATGTGCTGGACAAACGAGTCAGATTCATGGAGATGTGACTTTGCAACTTACAAGACTTTCCCAATCACCCTTCTACTGTTCTTCTCCCTCTTTCTGTCAAGTTAAACATGCTCCTGAGGTACCAGTGATCATTTTTCTTTCTTCTTTTCCGATCAGCCTGATTCATCCCGAAGCCCTACCCATGGATGGATTTCTCTCCAGTTGGAGATCACTGTGTGCATCTGAGGATGGTTCCACATGAACAGCCGAAAGATCCATGAAGTTACTGAGCAACCTAAAGACTCTGAGGGTGGATTTGGACTGAAATCAACACCCTGCTACAATGGTTTAAGACTGCAATCACTAAACCGCACACCTTAACAACGATTAAACTAGAATGAATGAGCATTCGGTGCCACCTAGATGAGGAGGGCTTCCCTTTAAGAGTCCTCATACCATCTTAAGGAAGTTTTTCTTCCCACCGTCACCACTGGTACTAATGTCCAAAACGGTCCTACTTTATAACATACGTGTATATATATATATGTCTGTTCAGCTGCTTTGGGACAATATCCATAGTTCAAAGTGCTATACAAATAAAAGTTAATTGGATATAGAAGGATCTGATGCTAGGATCTTGTTGCCAGATACCATGGGACCCCTTCAGAAGTCTTGTGGAGTCCATGCCCCATTGGCAGGTGGTTTTAATGTTAAGACTGATCTGTGTGAAGTGCTTAAGAAGTATATATCGACTATACGATATATATAAAAAAGAGCAGACGTATATATATAAAGATACTGATGAATAAAATCTAAGATTTCCAGTCAAATGTATTATAATACTAGATTCATAGTGAATTGTGATGTTTATTCCAGATGTGGGAATAAATGTGGGTGGAGAAGAGTGATAGCAGGAGTGATTTGTGATAGAAGAGTATCTGCAAGAGTAAAAGGGAAAGTTTATAGGACTGTGGTGAGACCTGTGATGTTGTATGGATTAGAGACAGTGGCACTGAGTAAAAGGCAGGAGGTGGAGCAGGAGGTGGGAGAGCTGAAGATGTTGAGGTTTTTGTTGGGAGTGACGACGATGGACAAGATTAGAAATGAGTTTATTAGAGGTACAGTGCATGTAGGACGTTTTGGTGACAAGGAGAGGGAGGCGAGATTGAGATGGTTTGGACATGTGCAGAGAAGGGACATGAGTTATATTGGGAGAAGAATGCTGAGGATGGAGCCACCAGGAAGGAGGAAAAGAGGAACACTAAGGAGGAGGTTCATGGATGTGGTGAGAGAAGACATGCAGGTAGTTGGTTTGAAAGAGGCAGATGTAGAGGACAGGGTATGGAGACAGATTATCCGCTGTGGTGACCCCTAATGGGAGCACCCGAAAGAAGAAGAATTTGAGAAATGAGAAAACTTTAATATTGCACTTAAATAGTTGTAATGCAAAACATTAATGGTGAAGGGTTCAGAAGGCATGCATTACGTCTGATTTTCTCGAGGATCCTCGCTCTCAAACCGGGCGGCTCCTGGTGGAGCCCGTCAGCGGGAGGAGTCGGGTACAGCCCGCGGTGGATGCGCGCGTTGCTCCCGCCGGCGAAGCTCCCGAGACCGCTGATGCCGCTGCCGCTGCTCGAAGTGTCGGACAAAGACCTCCGTCCCGGGCTCCAGTTCGCATCCATGCCCTCTTCCGGCTCGAATCCCGGGTTGTCCCGGCTCCACGCCTGTCTCGAGCTGGAGCTGGACGCTGGAGAAGGCTGATCCTCCGGGACACCGAGCCCCACTTCTCCCTGGGGCTCCATCCTCTCCATCTCCAGCCCTTCGTCCGGCAGAGGCTGCGGCTGCGTCTGCGATGGCGTCTGCGCATGCGCAGAGCTCGACGCTCTGGCTGCTTGACAACGGCTTCGGCTGGAGCTCATTTCGGTTACAAAGTTTCCGAACACGTGTTCAGTGACTTAATAATACTGTAAAATATTGCAAAAAATACTTTTTATTACCCTCACTGATTAAAGTAACAAGTAAAACCCTACAAAAATAATCCGAAAAAATTCAGTCTGGAAGTGAAAACGGTTTTTGTGCAAGAAAACAAGCAAAAAAAACAAATGTACGAAAAAGAAAAACAACTTCACATCAATTTCACTGTATTTTCAGACACCCAGGTGCTTCTTACTTTGTGAAAAAGTCGAGAAACTCTCCTCCCGTCCCGCATCAGCCAGCCATCTTGTTCCCTCTAGTCTTCCCCAAAATCTCCTTGGCTGTATCCCAAATAGCGCACATTTTTACTAAGTAGCATGCACGCTCGAGCGAACAACCCATAAGAACTGACGTAGTGTTTCCATCACTTTCTAGTCAAAGTCAATGCGTTTGAGACGCGGCCCGGGTCCCATTGGAATAAGATTTGACCGCATATGGCGTCTGCTTCTTGAACATCTGGAAACATCTTGTACTTTCACTTAGTCACAATTTTTTTTTTGTTTTCATATTTGTTTGAACCCTAATTTTAAATTTGACCAAATTAGTTTATTTTTCTTCTTTAATATATAATAAACATCTGAGAATTTGATGCTTCAACATTTTATCATGAGTTCCAAAAAAAAACATAAATTCGATGCATAATTTGTCAAACACGTCGTTTTACACTATTTTTTTAGTGAAATTTGAAACTCTACCACTAATAGATTGAATAACCGAAGTATGTTTGGCTTCTGTTGTTGCTAGACAACTGTCTACCCTCACCCATGACTTTGATTGGACAGGAATAATGACGGACAGTTTAACCAGCCAATTGTTTTTTACCATCTCATCCTCTCTAAACTACCTTAATTACACGATTATATGCACGACTATGCTGCTGAGCTATTCAGTCAAAAGTATGTGGACAACTGACCATCACTTCTATATGTAGTATGTACAGTGTGCAAACCATGTACTTTAGTTAAATTAGAGAAACATAAAGATAGCTTTATGAAGACATCATATAGAAGAACTAGAGAGTTCTACACCTAGTGATGTGCTTAAAGCAAGCTCCATGAAGACGCAGTCTCTACTTGCCTCCTGAACAATCACACTGTGCAGCATTCATAACTACCATGTAACAATAAAGATACTTAATAATCCTTGTTTCTTGCTCCCTGTCAGCCTTCTATCTAAAAGCTCAAGAACTATGAGGATGGATTCGGATTCTAATTAATATAAACAGTGTGCCACAATTTGGATGATCATTTCGGCATTGAAGCAGCGATCATTTAACAGTAAACTCCACCATGATAAAATTATAATGAATGGACACACGAAGAGGAGGATGGGTTCTCTTTTGAGTCTGGTTCACCCTCAAGGTTTCCTCCTCATACTATCTCCGGGAGTTTTTCCATGCCACTTTTGGGAAATGAGAAAACTTTAATAATGTTTAAGAGTTGTAATTCAATTGCATTGATGGTGAAGGGTTCAGAGGGCATGCATTACGTCTGATTTTCTCCAGGATACTCGATCTCAAGGAAAAATTCATAGGCATTAACATATCTTCTTCTTCTTCTTCTTTCGGCTTCTCCCATTAGGGGTCGCCACAGCGGATCATCCGTCTCCATACCACCCTGTCCTCTATATCTGCCTCTTTTACACCAACTACCTGCATGTCTTCCCTCACCACATCCATGAACCTCCTCCTTGGCCTTCCTCTTTTCCTCCTACCTGGTGGCTCCATCTTCAGCATTTTTCTACCAATATAATTCATGTCCCTTCTCTGCACATGTCCAAACCATCTCAATCTCGCCTCCCTCACCTTGTCACCAAAACATCCTACATGGGCTGTCCCTCTAATAAACTCATTTCTAATCTTGTCCATCCTCGTCACTCCCAACGAAAACCTCAACATCTTCAGCTCTGCTACCTCCAGCTCCACCTCCTGTCTTTTACTCAATGCCACTGTCTCTAATCCATACAACATCGCAGGTCTCACCACAGTCCTATAAACTTTCCCTTTCATTCTTGCAGATACTCTTCTATCACAAATCACTCCTGTCACTCTTCTCCACCCACTCCATCCTGCCTGCACTCTTTTCTTTACTTCCCTAACACACTCTCCATTACTTTGCACTGTTGACCCCAGGTACCTGAACTCCTCCACCTTCTCCACCTCTTAGAATCACATTTTATAACCTCTTTAACTCTGTAAAGTTGCTTTGAGACAAAGCCTGAACACCTCCACAATATCTATCTATCTATCTATCTATCTATCTATCTATCTATCTATCTATCTATCTATCTATCTATCTATCTATCTATCTATCTATCTATCTATCTATCTATCTAGATATCTAGATATATTTATATATAGATATATAATAAATATAATATATATATATATATATATATATATATATATATATATATATATATATATATATATATATATATATATAATGTAGAAATATATATGTATAACATGTATATTTCTATAATGTATGTACATTATAGAAATATAATGTATGTATTGTTACCTAATGACATAGAAAGACGTCTGTGTTTTATTTTTTTGTTTTTTCATTTGTTTTATTAATTATTAGACGATATATTGGTGAGAACAATTGCTTGTAAGTAACTCAGTGGTAAAGGTTCTTAATTACTGATGTAAATTTTGTAGATTTAGGCATCATTATTGCCGATCTGTCACACTTCGGCCCTTAAGCAAGACCCTTGACCCACTGTGTTCCAAGTGTGCTGTATCATGCCTGACTTTACCTGATAAGCTGGGATATACGAATAAATGAGAATTTCAATGTGCTTTAGTGTATATGTGACAAGTAAAAGTCTCTTTGTTTACTAATTGTTACTAGCTGCTGTAGCATATAATGCTGCTTCTGATCCACGACATTAAAAAGTAAATATAAAGAGAGAGAAAGTATGAGGTGTCAACCATTAACAACCAAAACTATTCACAAATTGCTTTAAAAAGCCAAATGAATGTGCTAAAAACATTCAATGCCAACTTTGTAGGTTGTGTGTATTACTTACAAAACAAAGTCATTAATGTTCAATTATATATTACTAATCTATTATTATTATTCTTATAAATCTTATAAATCATAAATCAAAAATCAATAAAGCACATAAGACAGCAGAACTTTTTCTGCGCGATAGATGGCGCTGAAACATGTGGCGAGGTTTTAAAGCGTCACTTCCGGTGACGTGGCGTCAGTGTGGACGCCTCCTGCCTGCTGGAACTGCTTGGTGTCTTTCTGGTGTCCATTAACCAAACCGGCTCGGAGACATTTTTCTTTTCTTTTTTTTTCTTTTCTATTATTTTTTTGTGTAACCTGGTCGATGGCGGAGATGGAGACTTCTGCAAGCTCACACAAGAAGCAGAAACTGAGCAACGCGCTTCAGAACTGGGTGAGCAAACTGAGCTGATCCTAACTTACTGCTGTGCAGGGGTCCATAAAGGGTTCGAACCGGGGTTCCATCCAGGGTTGAAATCCGGGTTCCATCCAGGGTTCCATCCAGGGTTCGAATCCGGTGTCCATCCAGGGTTCCATTAATGATTAGATTTTTGGTTCCATACAGTGTTAGATCCACGGTTAGATCTATGGCTCCATTCAGGGCTCCATTCAAGTTTACATCCAGGGTTAGATCTATGGTTTCATCCAGAGCTACATACATGCTTGCATTCAGGGTTAGATCCAGGGTTTCATCCAGAGCAACATACATGTTTGCAACCAGAGATGGATCCAGTGTTAGATCCACGTTTAGATCTATGGTTCCATTCACGGCTACATTCAAGTTTACATTCAGGTTTACATCCAGGGTTCCATCCAGGGTTAGAGCTATGGTTTCATCCAGAGCTACATACATGTTTGCATCGCATCCAGGGCTACATCCAGGGCTAGATCCAGGGTTTTATATATATAAATATATATATAAATATAATCACACACACACACACACACACACACACACACACACACATACTGGAGATCAAAATTAGAGAACAATTTATAAACAATTGAACAATTCTGAAATAATGTCATCTTCACTGCTCAACAGTTGGAGTTTTTGTCCTGTCTATACCATGCTACCAGAACACCTTTTCCACAAATTAACTAAGGTATTTAAAAAAAAAACATCAAAATTAGAGAACACTTTCAGATACCTCCCAGTTATTGGTGTTAATCTGGTACCTGGTGCTAATTTTCTTGATTATCTGTCAACCCCTATTTAACTGGCAGCCTAACTTCCAGTTTCACTGACTCTGCAAGATGGTGGGCCGTTCTAAAGTGACTTAAAGCCTCCGGCAGCAGGTCGTCCAGATGAAGGCCAAAGGGACGACCCTATCAGCCATAGCAAGACAAGTTGGTCGTTCCAAATCTGTGATTTCAAGAATATAGAATTTTTACAACATCACAAACTCATTTAAGTCCACCAAGAAGACAAATACAAGAGAGGACAGGATACTGCAGAGGAACTCAATGGGCAATCGTTTCCACACTGCAGCTGGAATTGCTCACCAGTTCAGCGCTGAACAGGGTAAGGATCTGTCTCGTCATACAGTGTCTCGACGTTTAAGAGCATTTGGACTGAAAGCCCACTCTGCAGTGACCAAACCTCCCATTAGCAGAAAGAATCAAAAGGCTAGACTAAGCATGTTGTGTGGACAGAGGAGAACTGGTCCAAAATTCACTTCAGTGATGAAAGCAAGTTTAATTTATTTGGGTCCGATGGGAAACATTATGTTCGGCGACAAACTGGAGAAAGACTGAACCCAAAGTGTGTAAAGAAGTCAGTGAAAAGTGGAGGAGGAAGTGTCATGGTTTGGGGCATGTTTTCTGCAGCAGGAGTTGTGCCTCTTATACAGCTACATGGCAGAGTGAATGCAAATGTTTATCAGAACCTTCTTCAACAACATATGGTTCCTTCCCTGCGTTCATCACCCAATCAGCCCGCAGTGTTCATGCAGGACAACGCTCCATGTCACACAGCAAAACGGGTAAAGCAGTTCCTTGAAACTGAAAACATTGAAATAATGACATGGCCTGCCCAGAGTCCTGATCTCAACTCAATAGAGAACCTCTGGAAAATCCTTGGTGACAAAGTTATGGCCAAGAAACCCACTACAGTTACCGAACTGTGGAGGAGACTGGAAGAAGAGTGGACCAAAAATCACACCAGAGCAGTGTGAGAGACTAGTGCTGTCCTGTGGCTGCAGATGTGCTGAAGTTATTCAGAGCAGAGGCCTGTACACTTCCTACTAATTGCTGACTGTTGTAACCTTCAGAAAATGTTGTTGTAATCTTTTTCCATGCTACAGTCATTGTTGTTCTCTAATTTTGATCAGTGTGTTTTCTGCAAAACAACGTTTTTTTTTTTTAAAGGCCTTAGTTATTTTGTGGAAAAGGTGTTCTGGTAGCATGGTATAGACAGGACAAAAACTCCTTCAACTGTTGAGCAGTGAAGATGACATTATTTCAGAATTGTTTATAAATTGTTCTCTAATTTTCATCGCCTGTGTGTGTGTGTGTGTGTGTGTGTGTGTGTGTGTGTGTGTGTGTGTTTGTGTATATATCTCTCTGAATCCAATCACACACACATCCAGGTTTACCTCTGGAGTTTTTATCCAGGATTGGATTCAGGGAGATACACACACACACACACACACACACACACACACACACACACACACACACACACACACACACACACACACACACACATACTGTATATATAATGTGTGTGTACATCTCCCTGAAAAAAAAAATGCGTTAATTTTATAAATCTTTAAGTTTTATTTTCTATTGTAAATTTAGATTTGCTCTTTAATAAAGAAAAAAATAACTTCTTATCCGATTACTCGATTATTCGCTGTTTAAGCAGCCCAAGAAGAAACTCCTGACTCTAACTTGCCACAACATCCATTGCCTTATTTGTTAAAAAGTATTTGAGTTTTAGGATCATGAAAATTATATTAGATATCAATCAGTGTTTGACTCATTAATATCATTCTAGTAATAGATCGGTGTGATAAAAGTCACATTAGAGTCTTTTCACATCAACTGAGTTGATTAAGCAAATTGACAAAAATGATAACAGGAACATTATAGCCACAATTAATCCTAGTTCTTTGGATACTTAAGTACGTTCGAGGACATACTTTTGAGCTTTTATTCACGTGACAGTTTAAAGGGAGCACGTTTGCTGGAGTCATATTTTAATACGTGGATCTCTATTACTCAAGTACATGATTTGCGTACTTCGTCCAGCTCTGTGTTGCATCAACATCGTCACATTTGTCATCTCATAACTCTTTAGCTACCCGAGCCTAGTTTCTGTCTCTGTGTGCCTCTGTTTACGACACAAGGGGTTTATTGTCCTTTACACCATAGAGTGAAATTCTTACTCTGTGATTCCTCCAAGCAGCCTATGAGGGACATTAAGGACAAAACAAAAAACGTCACAAATTAGTGACGTGCAAATGCAAGAAACAGGAGTGAGTGTGGGTATAAAGTGTGCAGTGTTCAACGTTCCATCATAGAAAGACAGAAGTTTGTATTGCCAAAAAATACAATACAGCCTTAAGTATTGTGCTTTTATTATTTATAAAAATTATAGCATAGAAGTGAGTACTCCTATTGATTAGGGAAGTTCTCTGCTTATTGTGCTATAAAAATATCTACCAATTTCTAATGAATTATTTCTGTGTTTTTCTGTGCAATAATACTTTATTTATTTTTCTATGTATAAATGTGCAGTAACACTCATTTTATAATTTTTATTTAATTTTTAAATGTAGTATTTATTTTTTAATTTGTATTTAAATGTATTTTATTTTATATTTTCAGAGATATATATATATACAGTGAGGAAAATAAGTATTTGAACACCCTGCTATTTTGTTCTCCCACTTAGAAATCATGGAGGGGTCTGAAATTGTCATCGTAGGTGCATGTCCACTGTGAGAGACATAATCTAAAAAAAAAAATCCAGAAATCACAATATATGATTTTTTAACTATTTATTTGTATGATACAGCTGCAAATAAGTATTTGAACACCTGTCTATCTATTTTGACCCTCAAAGACCTGTTAGTCCGCCTTTAAAATGTCCACCTCCACTACATTTATTGTCCTAAATTAGATGCACCTGTTTGAGGTTGTTAGCTGCATAAAGACACCTGTCCACCCCATACAATCGGTAAGAATCCAACTACTAACATGGCCAAGACCAAAGAGCTGTCCAAAGACACTAGAGACAAAATTGTACACCTCCACAAGGCTGGAAAGGGCTACGGGGAAATTGCCAAGCAGCTTGGTGAAAAAAGGGCCACTGTTGGAGCAATCATTAGAAAATGGAAGAAGCTAAACATGACTGTCAATCTTCCTCGGACTGGGGCTCCATGCAAGATCTCACCTTGTGGGGTCTCAATGATTCTAAGGAAGGTGAGAAATCAGCCCAGAACTACACGGGAGGAGCTGGTCAATGACCTGAAAAGAGCTGGGACCACCGTTTTCAAGGTTACTGTTGGTAATACACTAAGACGTCATGGTTTGAAATCATGCATGGCACGGAAGGTTCCCCTGCTTAAACCAGCACATGTCCAGGCACGTCTTAAGTTTGCCAATGACCATTTAGATGATCCAGAGGAGTCATGGGAGAAAGTCATGTGGTCAGATGAGACCAAAATAGAACTTTTGGGTCATAATTCCACTAAACATGTTTGAAGGAATAAGAATGATGAGTACCATCCCAAGAACACCATCCCTACTGTGAAGCATGGGGGTGGTAGCATCATGCTTTGGGGGTGTTTTTCTGCACATGGGACAGGGCGACTGCACTGTATTAAGGAGAGGATGACCGGGGCCATGTATTGCGAGATTTTGGGGAACAACCTCCTTCCCTCAGTTAGAGCATTGAAGATGGGTCGAGGCTGGGTCTTCCAACATGACAATGACCCGAAGCACACAGCCAGTATAACCAAGGAGTGCCTCTGTAAGAAGCATACAAGGTTCTGGCATGGCCTAGCCAGTCTCCAGACCTAAACCCAATAGAGAATCTTTGGAGGGAGCTCAAACTCCGTGTTTCTCAGCGACAGGCCAGAAATCTGACTGATCTAGAGAAGATCTGTGTGGAGGAGTGGGCCAAAATCCCTCCTGCAGTGTGTGAAATCCTGGTGAAAAACTACAGGAAACATTTGACCTCTGTAATTGCAAACAAAGGCTACTGTACCAAATATTAACATTGACTTTCTCAGGTGTTCAAATACTTATTAGTAGCTGTATCATACAAATAAATAGTTAAAAAAATCATACATTGTGATTTTTGGATTTTTTTTTTTTTTTTTTTAGATTATGTCTCTCACAGTGGACATGCACCCACGATGACAATTTCAGACCCCTCCATGATTTCTAAGTGGGAGAAAATAGCAGGGTGTTCAAATACTTATTTTCCTCACTATATACAGTGGGTACGGAAAGTATTCAGACCCCCTCAAATTTTTCACTCTTTGTTATATTGCAGCCATTTGCTAAAATCATTTAAGTTCATTTCTTTTCCTCATGAATGTACACATAGCACCCCATACTGACAAAAAAACACAGAATTGTTGACCTTTTTGCAGATTTATTAAAAAAGAAAAACTGAAATATCACATGGTCCTAAGTATTCAGACCCTTTGCTGTGACACTTATATATTTAACTCAGGTGCTCTCCATTTCTTCTGATCATCCTTGAGATGGTTCTACACCTTCATTTGAGTCCAGAAATTTTTGATTATACTGATTGGACTTGATTAGGAAAGCCACACACCTGTTTATATAAGACCTTACAGATCACAATGCATGTCAGAGCAAATGAGAATCATTAAGGTCAAAGGAACTGCCTGAAGAGCTCAGAGACAGAATTGTGGCAAGGCACAGATCTGGCCAAGGTTCCAAAAAAATTTCTGCAGCACTAAAGGTTCCTAAGAGCACAGTGGCCTCCGTAATCCTTAAATGGAAGACGTTTGGGACGACCAGAACCCTTCCTAGAGCTGGCCGTCCGGCCAAACTGAGCTATCGGGGGAGAAGAGCCTTGGTGAGAGAGGTAAAGAAGAACCCAAAGATCACTGTGGCTGAGCTCCAGAGATGCAGTCGGGAGATGGGAGAAAGTTTTAGAAAGTCAACCATCACTGCAGCCATTCACCAGTGGGGCTTTATAGCAGAGTGGCCCGACGGAAGCCTCTCCTCAGTGCAGGACACATGAAAACCCGCATGGAGTTCTCCAAGATGGTGAGAAATAAGATTCTCTGGTCTGATGAGACCAAGATAGAACTTTTTGGCCTTAATTCTAAGCGGTATGTGTGGAGAAAACCAGGCACTGCTCATCACTTGTCCAATACAGTCTCAACAGTGAAGCATGGTGGTGGCAGCATCATTCTGTGTGGGTGTTTTTCAGCTTCAGGGACAGGACGACTGGTTGCAATCAAGGGAAAGATGAATGCGGCCAAGGACAGGGATATCCTGGACGAAAACCTTCTCCAGAGTGCTTTGGACCTCAGACTGGGCTGAAGGTTTACCTTCCAACAAGACAATGACCCTAAGCACACAGCTAAAATAACGAAGGAGTGGCTTCACAACAACTCCGTGACTGTTCTTAAATGGCCCAGCCAGAGCCCTGACTTAAACCCAATTGAGCATCTCTGGAGAGACCTTAAAATAGCTGTCCACCAACGTTTACCGTCCAACTTGACAGAACTGGAGAGGATCTGCAAGGAGGAATGGCAGAGGATCCCCAAATCCAGGTGTGAAAGACTTGTTGCATCTTTCCCAAAAAGACTCCTGGCTGTATTAGATCAAAAGGGGGCTTCTACTAAATACTGAGCAAAGGGTCTGAATACTTAGGACCATGTGATATTTCAGTTTTTCTTTTTTAATAAATCTGCAACAGTGTCAACAATTCTGTGTTTTTCTGTCAGTATGGGGTGCTATGTGTACATTCATGAGGAAAAGAAATGAACTTAAATGATTTTAGCAAATGGCTGCAAAATAAAAAAGAGTGAAAAATTTAAGGGGGTCTGAATACTTTCCGTACCCACTGTGTATATATATATATATATATATATATATATATATATATATATATATATATATATATATATATATATATATATATATATATATATATAAATATATAAATAAAATTTTTTTTTTTTAATTGTGCAGCTGAAAGCTTCTGTGACCAAAATGAATTCCTTGTAAATGCAAACATACTTGGAAATAAAGCCTTTTTTGATTCTGAATTACCTCCTATTGTGTGTCTATTGTTTTTCTTGTTGCAATATTTCAAGTAAAAATATCACATCCAGCCATAAAAAAAAAACGCATATTCCGTTGAAACCTGATCATTTACATGTTCTAATGTATTAATTGTTCATTCTAAATGTCCATTAAAGCTCAGTATGTTTTTCCAACACATTTAATGTAGACGCTTGATTCTGGATATTACCATTATAAACTTTTTATCGTTAAGAAAACGGGATCACGTGTGTTTCAGGGCATGCAGCGAGCTACGAACGTCACCTATCAAGCTCATCACGTGAGCCGAAACAAACGTGGGCAAGCCGTCGGGACGAGAGGAGGCTTCCGGGGATGCACCGTATGGCTCACAGGTACTGATTTACAAAAATTGGATGCATGAACATCCATAGGCAAACCAGTCAAACGGGGTCTTACAAATGTAAATGATCGAATTAGATTTTTCCATATATTGAATTTTTATTAATCAATTTAACTTGTGCCGATTAAATCGATCACTCAATTGAATCAATATAATAAAAACGTGTATTGCATTAATTTAATTTATATTATTTCTATGTATTTGATTTTTTATTTACACCAGGCATTTCTTTTAAAATAGTTTGAAAAACGTAAATTGTTCTGCAATCACGAATGTTGATACCAATAAATCGCGTTTCTTCCCTTTAAACGTACCAAAATTTAACCGAACTGTGAATTTTATTGCCTTTTAAACTTCTAATATCTAGAATTTAAATAGGATTTTATTTAGGATTTTATTTTAATTAGGATTTTTTGCTTTGTGGTATTTTCTTGGTGCCCACAAAGTTTAATCACTGAAAAGAGTGTGTTTATCAGTTCTACCAAAGTTTAAAGAAGAAACCCAGCCCGTGTCCTGTGAGTTGTTGGTTACCTTCTTGATCTTCTATCAGACCAAAAGGGCATAATTAAGTTGTTGTTTGGTCTCCAGAAGCTCTTAGATGTGAACTCTCATCTCTCCACAGGCCTTTCAGGAGCGGGCAAGACGACGGTGAGCATGGCACTAGAGGAGCACCTGGTGTGTCACGGGATCCCCTGCTATACTCTGGATGGTGACAATATCAGACAGGGCCTGAACAAAAACCTGGGTTTTAGCCCCGAAGACCGAGAGGAGAACATCCGGCGTATCGCTGAGGTGGCCAAGCTGTTCGCCGATGCCGGGCTCGTGTGCATCGCCAGCTTCATCTCTCCATACAGCAGGGTGAGTGTGTGTGTGTGTGTGTGTATGTGTGTGTGGTGAACTTAATTTATCAGCAATGCTCAGTGTTTGCAAAGTCAATCTCCATTGTTAAAATTGCTATGCAAATATAACTAAATTTATTCAAATAGATTAACATGTAACATATAGGATTGTGTGACTATAGAATTAGGGGTCACCTAAATGGACCTTTCCAGCCATATGTGGTTCTTTCCCAAACTTTTACCTCAGAGTTGGAGGCAAACAGTTGTATAGGACGTCCTAGGATGCTGTAACGTTAAACTTTCCCTTCCATCAAACTCTTCCAGCATGACCTTAATCCCTGTGCCCAAAGCCAGCCCAATCAAGATATCTTTTATATGGATTAAAGTGGAAGATCTTGCTGCTATAGAGCTCTGACCTCAACCCTGTTGGATGAATTGGAACGCTGAACCCTACATGAGTACTTGACTTTACGAACACCCTTGTGGTTGAATTAACACAAAACAAATCTCAGAATCAGGTTTATTAGCCAGAATTTGGCTCCAGCTGTTTGTGACTCTCAAAAGTACAGACAGAAATAACACTATACATTTAGCTTAGACTATATGAGGCAATACAGATAAAATAAGAACACAATATACAGTGTATGAGCGATCAGTAACTCAAATCCTGACATGGGCCCATTTTTCCTGTTTCTAACACGCCAACTTCGAGGATAAAATGTTCACTTGTTGCTTAATTTATCTCACACGTTCCTCACTTCACTGCTAATAATGTTAGTGTCATAAGGTTTTGCCTGGTTGGTGTATAAACACGTTTTAACAAAATAAATAACTAAGAGGTAGATGAAAACAAAAGTGTTTGAGTGTGAGATCCCTGTTCTTTTCTCAGTAAAGTGAAGACAACAAGCCCATATGAACAGAGGCACAGATCTTCCACATTTGTTTAGTAGCTGCATCTTTTTGGCTGCATTTAGTTCTGTAACGCTAATATTTGCTCTGCCAGGCAAAAACAGGTTTGTTCCCAACTTGAAAAATTGATTGATATTATCAACTGTATTGCACTTTTCATGACACTGGAATGTCCTGCTATTCCTTTCTGCGCTTACATTGTGTATTTCTGGTCTTCCTCTGTAGGACCGCCTGAACGCGAGGAAGATCCACGAAGCAGCAGGCCTCCCGTTCTTCGAAGTTTTTGTGGATGCACCGCTGGATGTGTGCGAGCAAAGAGACGTGAAGGGTCTTTACAAGAGAGCCAGAGCTGGAGAGATCAGAGGTAAAGACCCGCTCCATAAAATCAGATGTGATGTTTTAATACGGCGTGTATGAGATATACAGTGAGGAAAATAAGTATTTGAACACCCTGTTATTTTGCAAGTTCTCCCACTTAGAAATCATGGAGGGGTCTGAAATTGTCATCGTAGGTGCATGTCCACTGTGAGAGACATAATCTAAAAAAGAAAAATTCAGAAATCACAATATATGATTTTTAAACTATTTATTTGTATGATACAGCTGCAAATAAGTATTTGAACACCTGTCTATCAGCTAGAATTCTGACCCTCAAAGACCTGTTAGTCTGCCTTTAAAATGTCCACCTCCACTACATTTATTGTATCAGTAAGAAACCAACTACTAACATGGCCAAGACCAAAGAGCTGTCCAAAGACACTAGAGACAAAATTGTACACCTCCACAAGGCTGGAAAGGGCTACGGGGAAATTGCCAAGCAGCTTGGTGAAAAAAGGTCCACTGTTGGAGCAATCATTAGAAATTGGAAGAAGCTAAACATGACTGTCAATCTCCCTCGGACTGGGGCTCCATGCAAGATCTCACCTCGTGGGGTCTCAATGATCCTAAGGAAGGTGAGAAATCAGCCCAGAACTACACGGGAGGAGCTGGTCAATGACCTGAAAAGAACTGGGACCACCGTTTCCAAGGTTACTGTTGGTAATACACTAAGACGTCATGGTTTAATATCATGCATGGCACGGAAGGTTCCCCTGCTTAAACCAGCACATGTCCAGGCACGTCTTAAGTTTGCCAATGACCATTCGGATTATCCAGAGCAGTCATGGGAGAAAGTGATGTGGTCAGATGAGACCAAAATAGAACTTTTGGGTCATAATTCCACTAAACGTGTTTGGAGGAATAAGAATGATGAGTACCATCCCAAGAACACCATCCCTACTGTGAAGCATGGGGGTGGTAGCATCATGCTTTGGGGGTGTTTTTCTGCACAGGGGACAGGGGACTGCACTGTATTAAGGAGAGGATGACCGGGGCCATGTATTGTGAGATTTTGGGGAACTACCCCCTTCCCTCAGTTAGAGCATTGAAGATGGGTCGAGGCTGGGTCTTCCAACATGACAATGACCCGAAGCACACAGCCAGTATAACCAAGGAGTGGCTCTGTAAGAAGCATATCAAGGTTCTGGCGTGGCCTAGCCAGTCTCCAGACCTAAACCCAATAGAGAATCTTTGGAGGGAGCTCAAACTCCGTGTTTCTCAGCGACAGGCCAGAAACCTGACTGATCTAGAGAAGATCTGTGTGGTGGAGTGGGCCAAAATCCCTCCTTCAGTGTGTTCAAACCTGGTGAAAAACTACAGGAAACGTTTGACCTCTGTAATTGCAAACAACTTACTGCTACCACATCCAAAGACATCTTATACAATTGTGTGCCTTCAACTTTGTGGTAACAGTTTGCAGAAGAATTACATATGGTTAAAAAAAAAAAAAAAGTCTGGTGTGCCAATACTTTTGTTCAAATATTGTAGAAATACCTAAAATTATGAAACAGAAACGCACAAGGATGAGAACAACGTGGCCCAAAACAGTGAGAGATACATATACATCATATGCACTGTGAGTGAACTTAGACTTGGACAAGACCTAGAAATCTGTGTGGGCTGAAAGCTGTATTAACGTGTTGATTCAAAATCCCCCCATTTATTTCCTCTGCAGTGTGAGAACGTGAACTGTAAGAGCCTTCCAACGTGTTGTGGTAACACTTAGAGAAAGGGAAGTAAGGCACAGATGCTATCGTTGCAATTTTGGAGGAAGTACTTGCTCGTTTGCAAAAGTTTGAATTTCTGCCATTAGTGTCATATGTTTTTACTTGAAAGGTGCTTTAATGCCAGCTGCCCTTAGCATGTCCTCTTAATCCTTTTTTAATGAGACTTCAACCCGTTCTGATAAGACCTGGATTGAAGGGAATATATTACTTTTTTTTTCTCACGTAATTTGTTCATTTGCAATAGTCAAGTTTATTTCTATAGCGCTTTTTACAACAGACATTGTCTCAAAGCAGCTTTACAGAAATCAACAGTTAAGGTGAACGGTGTGTATTTATCCCTGATGAGCAGCCGTGGTGACTGTGACAAGAAAAAACTCCCTTAGATGACATGAGGAAGAAACCCTGAGAGGAACCAGACTCAAAAGGGGAACCCATCCTCATTTGGGTGACATCAAGAGTGTGATCATAGTCTTTACACAATACAGAACACTGGAGAGTGAGAACTAATATGAGTACTGGAATGTGTGATTATAAGTAAAGTTCTTTCTACAGTCTTATACAGTCATTTGTGGTTATAAAACTAGGAGCTACTGAGCAACTCATGTAATAGCTCAAAATTTTCGATCATCACAGATCCAACACCAGCTTCTCCACACCAGAGCCTTTAAGCACTCGAGGAGGTCCAATGTCAAAACTCCACACATGAAGTGATCCAGCTGGCACTGGAACGTCTCTGGGTGGTACGGGAAGTTTTAGCAACATAGCTGCAAGTTGGGACAGGACCATGTTGACTATTTTGGAGCATCACTTCTTTTGGCTGTATGTGTCAGAACTGAGGTGACCAGTTGCGGACGTTGCAGAGGTTTTGGACGAGGAACGTCATCCCATGTGTGTCTTATACAGGATTCCAGCTGCTCACAGATTTGGAGTATGAAAAGCCTGAGGCTCCTGAGCTCCTGCTAAAGAGACAAATAGTTGATTTATGACTGGTTTATGGTTGTTTCTGACTGATTTATTAAGTTATTTCCAAGACCCACTAATTCATAATTATCGGTTATGAGAATTATCGGTTATTATTTTTTCTTCTCATATCCCAGTGATGTTAGGAAGTTGGGGTCAAAGCACAAGGTCAACGATAATACACCCATCAGTAACCCAGAGCCTTAATCAGTGAGCTGGTTTATTGGGGTCACCAATTATCATTCATCAACTGATTCATTTTAGTCACCGGCCTATTTGTCACGTCTCATTTATCATTAATTAAGAATAACAGCTGTCACCAACTGACATATCGCAGTTCCTTATTGATTAACGTCAGTCACTGATTGACCACGTTAACATACTTTTATGTTCTCATTACAGGGTTCACAGGAATCGACTCCGAGTACGAGAAGCCCGAGGCTCCCGAGCTGGTGCTGAAAACCGACTCCTGCAGCGTAAACGAAAGTATCCAACAGCTGCTCGATCTTCTGCAGGAGAGAGTAAGCAAACAGGGCATGCCAATACACCCCCTATTGCTATACATACATACATACATACATACATACATACATACATACATACATACATACATACATACATACACACACACACACACACACACACACACACACACACACACACACACACACACACACACACACACACACACATATATATATATATACACAGTACAGACCAAAAGTTTGGACACACCTCTTCAAAGTAGACACCTTTTTGCTTAGATTACTGCTTTGCACACACTTGGCATTCTCTTGATGTCTACTTTGAAGAACCTACAATATGACATTTTCAGTTCACTTTTTTGTTATGTATATAATTCCACATGTGTTAATTCATAGTTTTGATGCCTTCAGTGTGACTACAATTTTCATAGTCATGAAAATAAAGAAAACTCTTTGAATGAGCAGGTGTGTCCAAACTTTTGGTCTGTACTGTGTGTGTATGTGTGTATATATATATTTATATATATAAAATACAACTTGAATGCCTTTTCAAAAAATAAATAAATACATGCACGTGTTAATACACAATGGGTACAACGATCTCAAATGTCAGCTGTAATACGTGCTAATGTGGTGCATGTCAGTAAAAAATGAGACTCATAAATGGCAGGGTTTACCAACTACTCATTTATGTAATGCTGTAATTACACCTATTTCTAAAGCACGACGTGCAGGTTCTGATGCGTATATCGTTTGCCTGAGGGCCAAAAGCAAAAATCATTACGGACAATGTTGCGTTTGCGCTACAGAAATACAGAAGAATGCTAATCCTGGGTGTCATAAGCTGACTGTAGCATTCCTTCTCGAGATGAAAGAACATTCTTTCAACAAGTGATTGTCTCCTTTTAGGACATTGTTCCTGTAGACGCTTCTTATGAGGTGAAAGAGCTTTACGTGCCTGAGAACAAGCTGGACTTGGCCAAGGCTGATGCGGAGACTCTTCCTGCCGTTGAGATTGGAATGGTAACTTTTATATACACACACACACACACACACACACACACACACACACACACACACACACACACACACACACACACTATACCATCCGTAGACTGACTTTGCACACTATTTGAGGTCCGATACCATCACACGACTTGTTCCTAGGCTCAGCTATAGCATTTCTTTGCATTTACGCCGCTTGTCTATTGTTTAATTGAGTTCGGAACTCATTTAGTGTGTTTCTTTCATTTCGAGTAGGTTATATAACATTTCTGTTTACTATCGGTAGAAGAATGCTGAGGAAGGAGCCGCCAGGAAGGAGAAAAAGAGGAGGGCCAAGGAAGAGGTTTATGGATGTGGTGAGGGAAGACATGCAGGCAGATGTAGAGGACAGGGGGGTATGGAGACCGCTGATCCGCTGTGGCTGCTTCTATTGGAAGAAGCCGAAAGAAGATGATATAACATTTATGCAACAGTTGAATGGCGACTAGAGTGGTTGTTTATGCTACTTTACATTACCACTTTGTTTACGTATATTTCACACCCAGGCCTTCAGTGGCGTCCTACCCGAAACCATCCACCTCTTAATAGCATCATTATGACGACACGGCGCTAAAGATCATAGTTATTATAGAGAAACACAGTATAACACAGCGCTGCATCACAGAACGGAATCTCATACAGCGACAATGAATGTTATTACTAAAGCAATAAACCTTTTTCATTTAAAGACCCTGGGGGTTTTCATGCAAATTGTGTGTATTTGTTCTCTGGAAAGAAAACGCAAAAGTAAAAAATGTTTCATAGGAAATCTTAACACCTGTTTTGAGCCTTTCCCCTGTCAGTCATTGTGGAATAGAAAAATAAAAACAGCTGTTAAATCCGCACGTGTATATTCGAGCTTTGCGCAGTTTGCTACAGATGCGAAAATCTAGACGTTATCGTACGCCTGCTAGATAGCCGCGGCGTCACCAACTTCAAATCTGATCAGTTAAAGCAGCACCTACAAGCAACGTGTACTTTATGCTAAGGCCTCGAGTCAGATTTATTTTTCTTTGTTGAAAAAGGGTGTCTGCCAGCTGCCATTAAATCAAATGTATATAAGCTTTAACATACATACCGTAATTTCCGGACTATTAATCGCACCCAAATATAAGCCGCACTCACTGAATTTTACAAAGATTTTTATTTTGAACATAAATACGTCGCACCTGTCTATAAGCTGCAGGTCTCTACACTGAAACTAATGAACTTTACACAGGCTTTAATGAAAGACAGTGTCTGTTACACGGCTTGTATCTAAACAGCAGCCTACCAAGAAAGTCATTTTTCACTGTCTTCCTCCTTCCTTTCACAACTATTTCTCTCGGGTGTTTATCAGCGTTCACATTCATCCCAAGGGCGGCCAATAGGGATGAGGTCAGAGCTCAAAACAGATCTTTGAGGAGTTTGCATTGTGCACAGGGGCATTGTCATGCTGGAACAAGTTTGGGTCTCCTAGTTGAAGTAAAGGCCAAATTTTACGCTGTAGGTGTCTCATGCTTGCTCAATCTGAAGTAAATGGGTTGGTGAAAAATGTTTCATGTCTGTAGATCTGAGTCTGAGATATAGACTAATATAAAGTCTTCTCTGGAAATAATGCTCCAATCAAACATTATTAAGAAGAAATAGATGGAATTTCTTCAGAAATTCTAAAGTAGAACTGCTGTATGTGATCATAGACTTCATCAGTTTCCTTTTCAGACTTTGGGGGCGGAGTTTAGGGAAAGGAACGATGTGAAATCATGCTAATCTCTTCTTGTGGTTGTCTGAGTAATCTGTCCACAGAATGTTCTAGAATGTAGATACAGAAGAAAAAGGGATTTTTTTTCTCCTCATGGTTTTAGATGCTAAATTTGTTTGAACGATTGCTTGAAAACTGGATTTGTTTCAGGACAAATATTTATGTGAAATTCAGGGTTCACAGTGAAGTACAGTGAAGTACAAACTAGTGATGAAATCCGTGTCATGTTTGAGGTTATATCAGATGGAAAATAAAAATAAAAACTTCATGCTCTCCTGCTTTTAGGTGGACATGCAGTGGGTCCAGGTGCTGGCTGAGGGCTGGGCCACTCCGCTCAATGGCTTCATGAGAGAGAGGGAGTACCTGCAGTGCCTTCATTTCGACTGCCTGCTCGACGGTAAGACTTTCGTCTGTGCACTTCTGTTTGCCCAAATCTGATTTCGGCAGTTTAATGCAAAAAGGACACGTTACTGAAATATCGCAAAACAAAAATCTGGTGAATCATTTGGTACCAGGGTCACAGAAAGAATAAAGGAATTTAAAGTATAAATGTTTTTTTTTTTTTTTTTTTTTTTTTTTTTTTTTTTTTTTCCCTTTTCCACTGTCGAACATCCGCCAGGAGTTTTATTATTTTAAAAAGTCCACACACGTGCCAATTTCCTTCACTTGTTTCATTTTTTTTTAAACATGTATGTGTATATAAAATCAGTATAATAAAATTAATATTTCAGTATATGATAAATCGATATATTTTATAATCCTGTGTAATAAAGCTTCCTGCAATAAAATCATGTAATGCAGTTCATACATTCATGAACTTATTCATACATTTAGTTCCAGTCCACTAATTTGTTTGGAAAAGCACCTATATGTCCACTAACCTGTGCATATCCCTTTACAAAGTCACGAAAAATTCCACCTCCTAGTTCACTTCCTATTCAATGAAATTCAATTAGCTAGTTCACTTTCTAGTCATGTCAAATTCCACTTCCTAGTTCACTTTCTAGTCATGTCAAATTCCACTTCCTAGTTCACTTTCTAGTCATGTCAAATTCCACTTCCTAGTTCACTTTCTAGTCATGTCAAATTCCACTTCCTAGTTCACTTTCTAGTCATGTCAAATTCCACTTCCTAGTTCACTTTCTAGTCATGTCAAATTCCACTTCCTAGTTCACTTTCTAGTCATGTCAAATTCCACTTCTTAGTTCACTTTCTAGTCATGTCAAATTCCACTTCCTAGTTCACTTTCTAGTCATGTCAAATTCCACTTCTTAGTTCACTTTCTAGTCATGTCAAATTCCACTTCCTAGTTCACTTCCTAGTTCACTTCCTAGTTCACTTTCTAGTTCACTTTCTAGTCATGTCAAATTTCACTTCCTAGTTCACTTCCTAGTTCACTTCCTAGTGCACTTTCTAGTCATGTCAAATTCCACTTCCTAGTTCACTTTCTAGTCATGTCAAATTCCACTTCCTAGTTCACTTTCTAGTCATGTCAAATTCCACTTCCTAGTTCACTTTCTAGTCATGTCAAATTCCACTTCCTAGTTCACTTTCTAGTCATGTCAAATTCCACTTCTTAGTTCACTTTCTAGTCATGTCAAATTCCACTTCCTAGTTCACTTTCTAGTCATGTCAAATTCCACTTCTTAGTTCACTTTCTAGTCATGTCAAATTCCACTTCCTAGTTCACTTTCTAGTCATGTCAAATTTCACTTCCTAGTTCACTTCCTAGTTCACTTCCTAGTGCACTTTCTAGTCATGTCAAATTCCACTTCCTAGTTCACTTTCTAGTCATGTCAAATTCCACTTCCTAGTTCACTTTCTAGTCATGTCAAATTCCACTTCCTAGTTCACTTTCTAGTCATGTCAAATTCCACTTCTTAGTTCACTTTCTAGTCATGTCAAATTTCACTTCCTAGTTCACTTCCTAGTTCACTTCCTAGTGCACTTTCTAGTCATGTAAAATTCCACTTCCTAGTGCACTTTCTAGTCATGTAAAATTCCACTTCCCAGTGCACTTTCTAGTCATGTAAAATTCCACTTCCTAGTTCACTTTCTACTCATATCAGATTCCACTTCCTAGTTCACTTCCTAGTTCACTTTCTAGTCATGTCAAATTCCACTTCCTAGTTCACTTTCTAGTCATGTCAAATTCCACTTCCTAGTTCACTTTCTAGTCATGTCAAATTCCACTTCTTAGTTCACTTTCTAGTCATGTCAAATTCCACTTCCTAGTTCACTTTCTAGTCATGTCAAATTCCACTTCCTAGTTCACTTTCTAGTCATGTCAAATTCCACTTCCTAGTTCACTTTCTAGTCATGTCAAATTCCACTTCTTAGTTCACTTTCTAGTCATGTCAAATTCCACTTCCTAGTTCACTTTCTAGTCATGTCAAATTCCACTTCTTAGTTCACTTTCTAGTCATGTCAAATTCCACTTCCTAGTTCACTTCCTAGTTCACTTCCTAGTTCACTTTCTAGTTCACTTTCTAGTCATGTCAAATTTCACTTCCTAGTTCACTTCCTAGTTCACTTCCTAGTGCACTTTCTAGTCATGTCAAATTCCACTTCCTAGTTCACTTTCTAGTCATGTCAAATTCCACTTCCTAGTTCACTTTCTAGTCATGTCAAATTCCACTTCCTAGTTCACTTTCTAGTCATGTCAAATTCCACTTCCTAGTTCACTTTCTAGTCATGTCAAATTCCACTTCCTAGTTCACTTTCTAATCATGTCAAATTCCACTTCTTAGTTCACTTTCTAGTCAAGTCAAATTCCACTTCCTAGTTCACTTTCTAGTCATGTCAAATTCCACTTCCTAGTTCACTTTCTAGTCATGTCAAATTCCACTTCCTAGTTCACTTTCTAGTCATGTCAAATTCCACTTCTTAGTTCACTTTCTAGTCATGTCAAATTCCACTTCCTAGTTCACTTCCTAGTTCACTTCCTAGTTCACTTTCTAGTTCACTTTCTAGTTCACTTTCTAGTCATGTCAAATTTCACTTCCTAGTTCACTTCCTAGTTCACTTCCTAGTGCACTTTCTAGTCATGTAAAATTCCACTTCCTAGTGCACTTTCTAGTCATGTAAAATTCCACTTCCCAGTGCACTTTCTAGTCATGTAAAATTCCACTTCCTAGTTCACTTTCTACTCATATCAGATTCCACTTCCTAGTTCACTTCCTAGTTCACTTTCTAGTCATGTCAAAACCCACTTCCTAGTTCACTTTCTAGTCATGTAAAATTCCACTTCCTAGTTCACTTCCTAGTTCACTTTCTAGTCATGTAAAATTCCACTTTCTAGTTCACTCCCTAGTTCACTTCTTAGTTCACTTTTCTAGTCATGTAAAAATTCTACTTTATTATTGTAATTAAAAATAACCTTTTGGTTTTTTAAAATGATAGTATTGTATAAAGTATAAAATGTCAGATGTATTGAAGCAGAAGAACCTTCAAAAGAAATGTACAAATACTTTAAGTTAAAACATGAGCTATAGAACGGACTATAATGTGAGTGTAGCTCTTTCAGTGAGCGTCTCTTCTCTGGGAGCAAAAATAATAATTTTTTTTAAGTATCATGTCTGAAATATCGCTTACAGTTTTTGCTTATGTGTAAAAACAGTATTGCGCTGAGAGCTGTGCAGTACAGCTGTGATCATCTACGCCGTATTCATCAGAAACATGCTCCTGCTATATTGGTTAAGTAACGGTCAGTACTGCAGGGTCTAATGATTCGATTCCTCACATAACAGTACAATTACAACTTATGTACCAAGAAGTCTTTTTTTATTTTTTGTTCAAAATGTGAAATATTTAACATGTTACACTTTTTACTAAAATTAAGAGGATTCGTTTAAAAATGAAATGGCTTATGATTCTAAACAATTGTTTGCTCTTTATGTAAGATATTTGATATATAGAAAACTTTTTACTGAAATTTTAGTAAAGAGTCGTCGTTTTTTTTCTTTTGTAAATTAAATAATTACACTTCATTTTTTGCTCAAAATGTAAAATATTTGATGTACCTACATGTATCTTTTACTTATTTGGGTTAGTGGGACTCTTGAACAACCCAGATATAAAATAACTGCTCAGCTATTAGCACATAAACCATCAGTGGCTTCTGTCTTTGCTCCGAGAAGTAAATATGGATCACTGTGTGCTTTTCAAAAGCTACAAGAGAGTAATAGTGAATGCGAGTCAACACAAAATTTTCCGACACTCAAAGCAGAACAATGCTGCCCTGAGTTACACCATGTTCCACTAGATTGTCCGAGACTTACGAATATGCCGCTCTTATTGTGTTTCATATTATTTCTCAATTGTTCAAGTGGTCCAGAGGGAACATTTCCTTCTAAGAAAAGACCACCAATGAAATTCACTGTTACTTTCAGGTTAGGATTTTAGTTAACATTTAGTTTAATATTGATCATATTTAATACACCTTAAGAAAATGAATGAATTTTCTCTGTGCTCAGAAACAATGAACAAAACAATTCTCCTTTTTATGCTTTCAATATAAAATTGAAAAAGGAACAAAGGCATCGTGATTTACTGTTTTTCCGATTGTTTATAAAAAAAAGATTATAATAATAAAACTCGAATGAATTCTTACTTGAAATGAATCCTTACCACAAGCATCCTGTGACTCAAGCACGGCACTAGAGGGCGCTGTTGATAAGCAATCCACACAAAGTCTCCACACCATCTTCCCTCTGCGCTCCTGTGGAGCGGTCGGGACCGAGGGGCAACTTGAAGCAAATCGCATCAAACATGATCTAAATGCGAATTAGGACCGGAACCTCACATCGATCCGGCGCATCCGGAGCTTTGCGAGCGCTCCTGGAAAAAAAAAGAAAAAAAGCAAAGGAACATTGTGTGCTTTATTTTCACGTTTATTATGAGAACATAATGCTAATGAGAAGATATGCTGAGGGGCCTTTTTTTTCTTCCCTTCTCCATAATCTGCCCCTTTCGTTTGTAATCATTACGACGATTCTCCACACCGAGTTTCCAAAATCGAGGCCATTTCATTTTATTGCTCCGAGAACGTCGATCCTTTCGCTGCGATTCGGGTTGCCAAGTGTTTTCCAGCATGCGCCGTTTCATTCTGACACAGTTACATTAGAATATCTTGAGTAATTGAAGTTTCTTGAGTAACAGTATTTTGAAGATGGGACCTTATGACCTTATATTTCTTTTTGCCAATAACCTTTCTAGTCATTATTCTAATGAATGCTCTATGAAGCCAGGTTACTGTTATTTCTTATCCCCGTTGCACAGTAGCACAAAGGCAGCCTGGACCTTTTGTCCTACTTGTCCATCACTCTGTCAACGACTGCCTTCTTTAGTTTTCTGCTTATTTTTTCGATCGCTTTTCCTGCTTTCTAAAACCTTCAGCTTTATAAGATTGATTGTTCCTTGCTTGCGATGTTGGATTTCAGCCTGAGCTTTCTGGAAAAGCTAGGATGAGTGGAAGAGGAACGTGTTTGCGAGTGTGTGTGTGTGAGGTGGTTGGCCAGTGCCTGGATGCGCAGAGCCTTTTAGTCTTATAGGAACCAGCTGCTTTAGCTCTGAAGCAGTACCACAGAGGACAAGGATTCTGGGGGCCATTTTTTTTTTTTTTATTTATTTATTTTTTAAAAAAGATCTCCAGTTTGCATTTATTTATTCAAGGTGTAAAAATTGCTAAATCGAAACAACTTTTATTTGTCAAATACGCATTCATACAGAGCACAACATGTGGTTTTTATGGTTGTCCAATACTGAAGAAATGTAAATAGACAGAAGATAAAAAAAAGATATATGAAATCAAAAAATAAAATATCAACTATAAAATAATTTTTTTTTTTTTTTTTTTTTTTTTTTTACATAAAAAATAATTCAAGTTTTTATTACTATGGTCAACATGAGCATGAACAAATATAAATGTTTTATGTAAATGTATGTTTATTATTAGTAAACCTGAACTCAATATAGAGCATGAAAACTAGACATGTTTCAGAGGTCGTAGATGTTTTTTAATGAAATGTCCATTAGACACATGAAAATAAGAACATAGAAATACCATGTTTCCTAATTACTTCTGTTTCTTTGCACTGATCCTGTTTACACTTTCAGATGAGAGTGCAGCTGATAAAAATATTCTTGTAAATCTTTTTTTTTTTTTTTTTGTAAAAATTCTTTTAAGCTGCTTTGAGACAATGTATAAATGTAGAAATAGACTTGACTTTTAATTTATTGTGTTTTAAATGGCGTAAATCATCACTACACCAAAAGGAACTTTTGCTGTTTCCACACGGACGCTTTTAATTGCCGGATGTGCACATCATGGCTGATTTTGGTGCTCGATTTGAGACTTGGTGCATCAGTAAAACAAATGTTTAATTTATTATTATTATTATTATTATTATTATTATTATTATTATTATTATTTTAATGATTATTATTTTATTTTTTTATCCGTCTGAGCAAAGAAAGGACGCGGGATTAAACGTCTGTTGCGTTGAAGGTTTTAATTTAGCCTCTTTTATTTTTATTTATTAATTGTTTCATAAAAATTGTCAGATGCTTTTTTTTTTATAAAATTTGTGCCGTTAAAATTAATGTTAATGTTAATTAATGTTAAATATGTTTATTTTTATAATTCAGAAAGAGATATAAATATTGTCAGTGGTTCAGATTTGAAGTGTCAGCAGTGTCCGTGTTCCAGTCCAGTGTTCGTGCCAGTTGAACAATAGAAAAAATACAAAATAAAATAAAGATTTTATATATTTTTATAAAATAAAAAATATAAACAGAGAAAAATCTAAAGGAAAAAAAGTATAAACAATAAAATATGAAATGCTACACTATGTTTTATATATATATATATATAAATGTTTTTGCACAATTATATAGATTTTCCCCTCCAGCCACCTTCCTTCTGATATCCCTCTCCCTGTATATCTGTAACTATACCTTTACCTTTTTCCTCTTGGGGCTTTTTTTTTTTTTTTTGCACATCCCCGAAGCTTGCCATGAGTCTCTGATATATGAGGCAAGCGCTTGACCTTTCCCCTCTTTCCACAGGAGGAGTTATTAACTTGTCCGTGCCGGTGGTCCTGCCCGTCTCGAGCGTAGACAAGGAGCGTCTAGACGGCTGCACGGCACTGGCGCTGGTCTACTGCGGCTGCCGCGTTGCCATCCTGCGAAACCCCGAGTTCTTCGAGCACCGCAAGGAGGAGCGATGTGCGCGCCAGTGGGGAACCACCTGCAGGGACCACCCCTATATCAAGGTCAGGAGGGTTCACAGCGGCAGCGCTTCAGATCTCATGATGATGATGATTTCACACTATTAGATTAGGCATGCGGCAGGAAATGTCCTTTTTATACGATCCGCTAACCAAAGCGACGCATCAGAATCATCGTCAGGGCAGAAAGCGAGGAAACGTATACAGTAGTAATTGCTAAATCGCTGCACAGATAATAAAAGTACTCGAGTAGGTTTTGTGTAATATATAGTTTGGCTATACGCTCGCAGTGTAACAGTGATACCTTTACGCCAGCTCATTCGTGCAATTATTCAGTCAGTCAATCATGTGGCCGCAGCACGTTGCGTAAAATTATGCAGATCCAGCTCAAGAGCTTCAGTTAATCATAGTTCACATAAACCTCAGAACGAGGGAGAAACGCGATCTCGGAGACGGCGGTGTGGCTTGCAGTGCCAGATGGGCTGCTTTTGAGTGTTTCCTGGTGCATTTTAGGGATTTTCACCCACGTGAAAAAAACGCTCGGTGAGCAGCAGTTTTACAGGTGAAAACGTTTTGATGGGAGATGTTCTAGAAGGTCGTATATGAACGACCAAATAACTACTCTTTACACATATACTGAGCAGAAAAGCAACTCACAATGCACTACCTTAAGGCAGATGGGCTACAGAAGCAGAAAAAACATCTCAGGATTTACTTTTGTAAGCCATGAGCAGGAATTCAAGGCTACAGATTTATCTACAATGGAAAACTAAAGATGAGGGAAAAACAGCTGATGTTTATCTGTTTCTAAACTTTAAGCCTAGTCTAGATCTAGGGTCTGGAAAAGTGCTAGTTTAAGTTTTTCAGGAAGAGGAAGGTCTTCACCGGCCGCTTGAAGATGGCCAGTGACTCCGCTGTTCGGGCTTTTAGGGGACGTTCATTCTACCACCTCTGTGCCAGAACTGAGAAGAGCCTTGAAGTACACTTACCTCTTCCCCTGAGAGAAGGTGGTACCAGTTGAGCAGTGCCACACGATAACACCTGAGCATAAGGTCCATAGGTGGTTTTTGAAGATCCCATTCCACAATTTGTCTCCATTTGCTGTTATTATAACCTCCACTCAACCCGGAAAGATGTTCCACCACATCTCTTAGTGTTCTTCTAGAGGTTTGCCCACATTCAGCCACAAGGGTGTTGGTAAAGTCATTCTAATGTAGGGTGAGGAGGCCTGGGGTTCAGTCAGCGTTCCAATTTATCCCAGGTGTTCCTTTCACTCCAAACCATGTAATGCATATCTTCATGGAGCTGAATTTGGGCATTGGGGTGTTGTCATGCTGGAACAGGTTCGTGTCTTTTGTGTGCGTCCAATTTTGTGGTAACAGTTTGGACAAGGCTGAAAAAAATCAGGTGTTCCACTGCTTTTGTCCATATATAATGTGTGTCACATAAAAGCAGCAGAAGACTAGATTTGCTTTGGACAAGGCTACAATCATAGGACGGACACACACACACACACACACACACACACACACACACACGTTCACCTTTGCTTTAGTTTGACCCTCTGGACTGAATAAAGTTGCAGTTCATATTGCATTATTGGTGCTGTCGAATTCTCCATTCTGATTGGTTGAAAGGTTTAGTGTTCTAGGGCAGAAACTCCAGAAAGGTTATTAAAGATTTAAAGTTTTTCACGAGTTGCTCGTTTAATTAGCACTTGAGTAAAAACCTCGTGACATGACAACTTTCTGCCTTCCTGTATTTCATTAACTTGATTAGTTATATATTTGCTGTACTGTAATTCAGGGGAAAATAAACCCTGATTCATGGCTGTAGCACAAAATTGAATGTAAAAAATAAATAGGGAAAAAAATACAACGTGGTACAGCACGGATCCGTCATCATCGGCAAACGGTTGTGTTGTACGAGGAATAAAACAGGACGTTATTGATTTTTGTTCAGTCTTTTTATTGATATTTTACATAGTATAACAATTTCAATGAAAAAAGAAGGACCAAACGAATGTTCTTGCCACAGAGAGCTCCCTACTTTCCCTGAACCATAATTATATTATTATATTTTATTTCAGCTGCACACATACATACACACTTTCATATACAAAAAAAAAAAACAAATACACACACACACACACACACACACATTTTTATATATATATATATATATATATATATATATATATATATATATATATATATATATATATATATATATATATATATATATATATATATATATAAAAAATTTATATATATATAAAAAATTTATATATATATAAAAATATAAATATAAATGTGTATATATATATATATATATATATTGTGTGTGTGTGTGTATATATATATACATATACAAAGTAGGAAAGGCAGGAAATGAAATAACAAGGACATTATTGTTTTTGGAAATGAGATAAAAGTCATATTTTTCCGTAAACAGCGCCCCCCCAGCCCCCCCCCTCGAGCATTTTCCTCTGTAGATGGTTATTACGTATTATCTATGAAGACTTCTGTGATGTTTGGGGACATGACCCCGCTCCAGGCCCAACTATGAAAGTCGTTCTCTCGACTCTGCTCCGTCGTCATATTTACAGTCGAACTTGCCCTAGCCGGTAATAACACGCTTCTGTAAAGATCGTTTTCATTCTGTCAGGAGGCGTACCCGCCGTGCCCTCCTCCTCGGCTCCTACACTTGTAATCCTCTTATCCCTTACCTTCCGACGTCTCGCGTATCTGTTTTGCTTTGGAAATGCTCGCTCAGCATTCTGTTTACACAGGGCTAAGCCAAATCCTCCTCTCCTCCGCTTCCACTCCTCTCACCTTCCCGAACGCTGCGGGGAAGAGGAAGATTAGTGGTTCATTGGATCCGAAGGGCATGAGTTCAAATCCCTGCCACTCCCGGGCCCTTGAGCACGGCCCTTAACAACAACAGCGGGCTCAGGGCAAATCGAAAGCTTCAGGACCAGTCACATGACCAGTGAGATTTGTATGGTATTAAGCAATATTGATTTGTAGTCTCAGGGGGCTTCACTTTAGGGTAGGGAGGTCATTTATGTGCCTGAGAAGGGAGAATTTGGCTTGTTGGCACGGAGAGGGCGGGGCCTCTGGACTGACTGCCTGCCTGCCTCTCGTTTTATTTAAACGAAAGCGATCGTTTGTTAATATCCCGAAATGAAATTAGTGCCTATTGTAGTTCTAATGTTTGGCAGGGTGTTTAATAAGCTGCGGTTGAGCTGAATCACGGTTATGTGGTCTGGCAGAGGAATGTGTACCCGCCTTAGTCTTAGGCAAGCCTCAGATCTGGTTGACACCGCCGCTGCTGCGCGTGCGCGGGGGGGGTGAATTTCCCTGGCTAAAGCGTGTCTGTCAGCAGGATTAGGACTGGATAACCTGGGTTCAATTGCATGTGGTAAATCCACTTTTCCTGTTTATTCCCATTGCTTGTGTGACCGACAGGGAACCAAGCAGCAGCGTGCCAAAGGTTCCTGAGCCTGCGACGTCAAGGAAAAGCAGACCTACTGAAAAGACTGTCCTGCAGAAGCTCTACCAGCTGTATAATGCGCAGAGACATGGGAGATCTAAACTACAGGAGGAGACAAACATGTAGCAGAAGTACAATAAAAACCGATTTATTCAGGTTATTAATTATATTATAGGTTTTAGGTCTGTAGTGTTTGTCTGCAACCAAAAAATAGAGAGCGCTAAACAGATTTACTGTGAAAGTCTGGCGATGGCAGTAAAAAGTACGCACATCCTTCACTCAAGTAGAAGTAGAGATACTCGTTTTTTAAAAGACTCTGGTTAAGTTTGGGCTCTGATACTGTACGTTCTTAAATAAAAGTAGACATTACTACTACCTGTTTTAGTGTCACGCTGGTAACTGGACCTCACGTCATAATAATTTATTAATACAAAAGAATTTATAATGTTGGTATCTAATGAATGTATCCAGGCTGAACATCCACCATATAGAACACAAGCAGAGAAAAGATGATGATGATCAGGAATGTGTCTTTTCTCAGTCATGATTACATCACTGACTCCCTCTGTCTCATCCACGTTAACCCCAGACGTCTTGTTGCCTTCTGCTGCGCTTGTTGTTTGCTTTGTAAACTAGTCTACGTCTGTGGTGTGTAAGAGACAGGAAATGATACACCAGTGGTAGGTTGAAAAAGCTGCGCAATGACTGGAAATTCGGTTGAAGTGCTGAAAACGACGCGCGATGAGAAGAAAAATATTGATCCTGTCACCAAATAGATTAAAACGAAAGTAACGATTCTGGATTTAAAATGCTAGAAGTAGAAATTACAGATATTTGTGTTCAAAATGTAGTAAATAGTGAAGAAAAGAACTGATACCAGATAAATCTACTTAAGTACAGTAACAAAGTATTTGTACTTCATTCCTTCCCTCTTCTGGGTGATGGTTTTTCTACCTAATAAGGAAATAATCATGTGGCTTCCATGTGGTTTTTCTGGTGGATTCCTGGTCTCACAAGTGCACTTTTCATCAAAGGCTCGGCATCACCAATCAGGGTTTCTGCAGTGTCTTAAATTGTAAATTAAAAAAAATCTGAATTTTAGGCCATAAAGTCTCAAATTCACCGTTCTGATTTTAAGCAGGTCATTCATCATTCATTCATTTTCTCCCGCTTATCCGTAATTCGGGTCGCGGGGGCAGCAGTCTAAGCAGGCCCCCGCCTTCGACTGCTGCCCAATCCTCACAGCACCATCCCTTACGGTCCCTCCTGCAGGTGGTGAGCCCACGGGAAGGCGGCCCCACGTCTCTCCGACATCACGGACCTTGATATTTCCCTCGTAAGGGACCCCCGGAGCATAGAGGGTTAAGGGCCTTGCTCAAGGGCCCAAGAGTGGCAGCTTGGCGATACCGGGGCTTGAACCCCAGACCTTCCGATCGGCAACCCAGCGCCTTAACCGCTGGAGCCACCACTCCCCCTCCTTTTAAATTTTTTTGACATCCATGTAACGCTACCTCTGATGCTCATCGAAATGCTTATGCAGCACTTTTTGTTCGTTCGTTCGGTTCGTTTGTCATAGTTCTTCCTTTCGCTAGTCCAAACATAATTCGTTGTATTAAAAACGAAACCGACTTGCAACAGCCAGTCGGCTTTCTCTTGTTTGCGCAAATCTAACCTGGATTTTAAATAGGATTTTATCTTTCAGCGATGTGGAAGTGGAAGTTTAGCGATACTTGGTCAAGGCCAGTCGCTAATAACGTATGTGTGTGTATGTTTTTACAGTAGGTCTTAAATTTCATTCTTAATGCTTTTAAAAAGGTTTAAATGAGCCTTAAATTCGACTGGGAAACCTGCCGAATCCCTGTTAATGATGCAAATGACTTCTTCTCTTCGGTTCTTCCTTAAAAAGAAGCAAATTTTCCTCATATTCTACCCTTGATTTGATTAGACACCTTTGAAGTGCTTAATTGAATAATGTAGAATGATCACAAAGCATAGCATTCATGGAATCCCAATCCTTAGTTTAGATGATTTTAGAATAGCCTTTATTTGTCACATAAAAATTACAGCACAGTGAAATTTTTTGTTCTTCGCATATCCCAGTTTTGCTTGGAAACTGGGGTCAGAGTGCAGGGTCAGCCATGATACGGCGCCCCTGGAGCACAGAGGGTTAAGGGCCTTGCTCAAGGGCCCAAGAGTGGCAGCTTCGCGATACCGGGGCTTGAACCCCCGACCTTCCGATCAGTAATCCAGCGCCTTAACCACTGGAGCTACCACTCCCATTTTAGTCAGGGCTTTGATGACATAAGTGCTTAAACAACATGAAATAAGTCTCAATGTTTGAAAAGAAGTCTCAATAATCACTGGGTTCCGGTTATTTACACAAGGTTTCTAATGAAGTTAATCCAAATTTTAGTCTTAAGGTTTTCAGAAAAAAATCTTAAAATCTTTAGTTTTATATTTGTATAACTGAACCTGGTATTCGCCATGAGCGTAGAAGCCCTAGAAGTTGGAAGGTGTAAGAAAAAGGGGGCAGGAAAGAACATGAGCTCGTGTTGAATGTGTGAAAACAAATGGTGTTAATATAACACACTTCCATCACTTTTTCCAAGTTTATTGGTGGGTTCCTATTGGTATCTGGTGGGTTCTTGTGTTTTGGAATCAAACGTCGATGGCATTTGTCTTCCGTTATATCTGCGAGTTTGTGTGCACATGTTTTAGGAAGGTCAGTGTCATGGACTTTGCTGATTGGTGTGTTTGTGTTGGTTTAGATGGTGATGGAGAGTGGCGACTGGCTTGTGGGAGGAGATCTGCAGGTGCTGGATCGGATCTACTGGAACGACGGCCTGGACACCTACCGCCTCACCCCTAATGAACTCAAACAGAAGTTTAAAGAACTGAACGCAGGTAACAACTAGTAATATTTTACATTTGCTGTAGATAATATTCCTAGTCACGATGCCTAAATTACATTTAGGGCATTCAGCAGACGTCCCCTTATTCAGAGCAATACCAGATAAATCTACTTAAGTACAGTAACAAAGTATTTGTACTTCATTCCTTCCCTCTTCTGGGTGATGGTTTTTCTACCTAATAAGGAAATAATCATGTGGCTTCCATGTGGTTTTTCTGGTGGCTTCCTGGTCTCACAAGTGCACTTTTCATCAGCATCCCGTAAAGGTTCGGCGTCACTGATCAGGGTTTCTGCAGTGTCTTAAAAAGTACATTTTAAAAAAAATCTGAGTTTTTGGCCATAAAGTCTCAAATTTACCATTCTGATTTTAAACAGGTCGTAATTTTTTTTGGACATCCATGTAATGCTACTTATGAATACCATCCGTACGACAAAATATATTTTTTAAATTTGAAATATATCTTTCACTTATGTCATATCTGTATTTTAAAATACAAGTTTGGCTTTCAAACAAAAACGTACGTTAGTCATTAATAGCGGTCAAGGCACCCATAGTTGCTGGAACTATCTGCAAAAATCTGTACCATTGTCTTGGCTTCCGGTCTGCTGTCTTTACGAGAGCGGCCTCTAGAGGTGAATCACTGTGCTGTTTGTTTTTACACGCGAGTCTGCACGCTGCACGGAGAGCGCTATATTACATTTATTTACAATTTAGTAATTATATAACTAGATTTATTAACGAATATGTTTATATTTAGTAATAAAGTTATATGGAGTGTTTTTATTATTATATAATATATATATTGTTTTGTTTTTTTTATCCAGTATCTGCTTTAAAAAAATCAGTTGATTAAGCATTTATCAGCCAGTACGATCCAACCTTGCTATCGGTATTGGTGAAATCGTATAACCTCCAGTTATTAGCATATTCTAATTGTTTGTTCGATTCACCCACCAACCATATGCATAAGTAAATGTTTTAATAGCAATGAATATGACAAAATGTCATTGATTGTTATAATGCTCTTTTAATAGGCTACATATCTTTTAAAAAGTCATGTTAATTTGTCTGTACAGTTTATAACAAATTATTAAACTAATCCAGTATTTGGATGCTTAATAAATACATTTAAAATTGTTGAAAAAATCTCCACAATATAGTACTGGTGGTCTCTCCGACCCATGTAATTTTCGGTCACAGACCGACATGGCCACCATTACAGACAGGACAAATTATGGTGCCTTCACAGAAATAAGTTCAGGGACTCATGATCTAGGTGTATAGATGACATTTAAAGAGTGCTAGAGACTCATCAAGTGGAAGTTTGTTTCACCACCTCGATGCCAGTACTGAGAATAGTCTAGACACATGTTTTCCTCATCCCCTGAGAGATAGTGGGACCATTCGAGCAGTGGTTGAGGATTGGATGGAGCGTGGTGCAGCTAGTGGTGCTTCTTGTGCTATTGAATTATAAGCTTTGGCTGGTTTTGCTCATTTGCACTTGTATTAGTTGCATATGGCAATGATTTGATGTAATGTTGCTTAATTGGAACCTGACTGTTAGGAAAAAAGCCACCACAAAAATATAGTTTTAGTTTTAGATTGATCTTTTTGTTCCCAATGTCCATCCAAGTGTCCTGGTGTCCAATAGTAAACTGTAGAAGAAGAACGACCAGTGTTGATTACTCAGAGAGACGGTTTTCCACCATGCGATCATAACTGAAACGAAATTTTAAGTTCCTATGCATGTTGGAAAAGTATGAAAATTTGATTAGAATCATTTCCAGGTCTGGATTAATATGGAGGATAGCGAAGGCCAAAACGGAGAGAAAAATGTGTTTTCAAACGAGTGTAAAATTAGTGTGGACACAGCCAAAAGGTGTTTTTCCATAGGGTTAGGAGCAGACTCTCAAAATACTGTTTAAGTTACGTCACATTGTTACGTTGTGAGTCTGGAAAAGTGTGGAATTTTAAAATGAAAAGAAAAAAAAACCTGGTAGAAACCCTGGATTTCCATATCACTCAGTTCTAATTTACTTATACCCCATGAACATAACATTCACCGTATCGCTTCTCTTTTTCTCTCAGATGCAGTATTTGCCTTCCAGCTGAGGAACCCAGTCCATAACGGCCACGCGTTGCTGATGCAGGACACACGCAGACGCCTGATGGATCGCGGCTATCGCAGGCCCGTGTTGCTCCTGCACCCGCTGGGGGGCTGGACAAAAGACGACGACGTGCCGCTGCCGTGGCGCATGAGGCAGCATGCGGCCGTGCTCGAGGAGGGCCTTCTAGACCCCGACTCCACCGTAGTGGCCATCTTCCCCTCGCCCATGATGTACGCCGGACCCACCGAGGTGAGAAACGTAACTGCCAGCAACGAGGGGTGGAAGGTGCAGTTAGGAACTCCTTACACTCTTTTCCATGTAGCGTGCTGTTGTTCGCTTCAACGTCATCGTAAAGCGCAGAGCCACCGAGCACATGATTGGTGCCATTCCATCTTTCTCCCTCTACTCTACCTTTAAACACAACCAGCTTTTCCATAGTCCTCAGTGGCCCCCCACACACACTTCAGCCAGAGAGCCTCAATTGTCAATGAAGGAAGGTTTTTAAGTGCACGGTCCTTTAATCATTTGGCTGGGGACAAGTAAGGGCTTTATTGGGAGCAGACATTTCTCTTGAGCTTCGAAAGAGCCCACTGGAAGCTGCCGTTACACTCAGCATGAGATGCTTGATTGAGGGATCTGCCTGCTCCCTCTACAGCGTATCTGCAGGTGTTTCCAGGGTGTCTTTCTGGCAGCGCTTCGTGTTTTCAGTGGATCTGTGGGGAGGTTGTAGCTTAGTGGTTAAGCCATTGGACTTAAGTATGTAATAGTGTAAAATGTATATATAACATCTTTCTTGACAGCATTTTCCTGGACTTTTTTCTCCTCAGGTGCAGTGGCACTGCAGAGCCCGAATGGTAGCCGGTGCCAACTTCTATATCGTAGGCCGAGACCCAGCCGGCATGCCTCACCCACACACAGGCAAGGACCTGTACGACCCTTCTCACGGCGCCAAGGTCCTCACGATGGCACCCGGCCTCATCTCTCTGGAAATTGTGCCTTTCAGAGTGGCGGCCTACAACAAAGTCAAGAAGGCCATGGACTTTTATGACTCCAAAAAGTAAGCTTGCTAATTATCTTATTGTGTTTTCAGAAAACTTAGTTATGGAGCTTTCGGGACACATGACACATAATGTTTGGTTGAAATGAATGCAGGCCTTCGTTCTTTAAACGTGCCCTTGTTGCAGCTTTACTAATATATCGCAATGCATTTAGTGATCAGTAAATCAATAAGCCGCCTGATTGTTTCAGTATGCCATTTTTTTTTCCCCTCCCGAATATAATAGCATCAATTTGACAGCCGAATGTGTAACACATGGAGTTAGAATCCCGATGATGTCACAGATGTCTCAACAATACCAAACAAGCTTTCTTCGTACTGTTACGGGTTACAGGTGCCAACCAATCATGTGCATTTGTAAGCTTGTGGATGTGGAACAGGGCAGATAGCAGTTTCCTCCGAATGCATTCAGCGTGAAGAAAAGTTGCGGTGGCTCGTTTCAAAAGTTGGACGAAACACGGATCGACCTTCCCTGGTGTGATTGTGGAAAGGAATTTGCTAATTGAGCCAATATGGGGTTGTTTTTGGACCTATAATAATCAAAATACCTCAGATTAGGATTAGGATTTTCTGCATTTGGATCTTTTCCAAAACCGTTGTATCAGATGTCTTTGGATTCGGTGGCATTACATTTTGCTTTGACGACAGCGTGCACAAAGCCAGCTCCATGAAGATATGGTTTAGATTGGTTGGCGTGGAAGGTCTTGAGCGGCCTTCTATAGACCGCTCAATGCTACCGAACGCCTTTGGGTTGAAATGGAACGCACACAGCACCTCAGGCCTCCTCACCTCGTTCACATCAGTGCCTGACTTTTCTAACACCTTCGTGGCTGAATTATCACAAATCTCCACAAGCACACCCCAAAAATCTAGTGGAACATCTTCCCCAGATGAGTTTTAGTTATTATAAGAGCAAATGGGGACTAAATGTGGAATGGTCGAGTGTCCACAAAAAAAACGTTTGCATTCGCTTTGCCCCAATCTGAACCGCATCCCCCTTGTTGGTTTTCTAGATGTTTCCATTACAATTTTAGACAAAAGAAGACTTTAATATGACAACCTGCTCTTTTAAGTCTCTGCATCATAGCACATGGATGTAATTGTCCACTTTATGTACGTACTCCAAATGGATTGTCATAAGAGATTTGTAGAAGTCTGATCTTCAACCAACCGAAGGAGGCGATCCGTGCGGTTTTCCTTTTGCCGTCCGAAACTGGATCTCGCTTATAATTCCCGGCATGCCTCCCATGTGCGTTTGGCCTCTTCATTTATTTACGGCCAATTGTAGCGCCAAGAATAACAGGAAACCTTCCTAGGCTACTTTGAAGTCCTTCAGGAATCAGAGCTGCCCCTAATTACGGCGCTCCTTACGCGCACTGCGGACGATGACTAACAGAAATCGCGGCGGGTAATTAATGGCGTTTTTCACTATTAAGTCAGATGCCTTCTCTTGCCAGACACCCCGCCAACTGCATTGTGAAACGGAGGACGCGCGAGAACGACGGTGACGGCGCGACGTTCACCGATTCAAGTGCGACGGAAGATATTTCTGACCGAAATGAGTTTGATTCTATATTGGCACAACTGTAAGAAATTAGGCGCAGCTGTAATCGTCCGTCCCATCTGAACACTTTGGAAACACAACAGTCACATGTCTCAATCCGCCAAAAGCTCTCTGCCTTTGATGTTTGAAGTGCGCTGCTCGGGAATGCTAGGTCATCCTTCTCAAATGTACATGTTCTGACAAGCTATCACATGAAGATGTCCATCCCGGGCTCGCACAAATACACATTTCCTAACATTTCTCTTTTTCAGGCTTTTAAACATGGAGAAAAAAACATCCAGTGGTGGAGAGTTACGAAGTAAATCTAATTCGTTACTGTACTTAAGTAGATTTTTCATGTTTCTGTCCTTTACTCAAGTATTTCCATTTAGTGAGACTTTAACTTGACTTTTTAAAAGTCAAATATGTTTCTTTTTACTCAACTTCATTTGATTTACGATTGAGTTTTGATTGCTGCTGGTGGTAAATAATTATTAAATAAAATTGAGATTAGTTATAGTTATTATTATTATTTTAAAGAAGTAGTTATAAAAAAGGTTTCGGGTTCCTGATAATTTTAATCAATACCAATCAGTGTTTGATTCATCATCATTCTGTTAATAGATGTGCCGTTGTGCTAAGATTAACATTAGAGTCTTTTCACATAAAGTCAAATGCTTATGTTCTTTTACTCGAATGAAAGATTAAAGGGAGCACTTTTACTTTAGTAATATTTAACCAAATGTGTTAAAAAATACATAGTTAACAAATACATAGTTTAAAATGTTTTTCCGAACATTCCTGAACATTCAGTCCCCTCACGAATTTTAAGATAATCCGCAACTTGCTGTCTGTTAGGTTCCAAACGAGAACCCGTGAATATTCCAAATGATTAATTTTGTATTAATTATTATTATTATTATTATTAATTAAAAAAAAAATTGACTCGTTGCTGTAGCGATAAAGGAGACACCTTAAAGGTCAACTTTTTAAGGTAATAAAAAAAGGAATCCTCAGGAAACAGTAAATTTGATCAGAAACAGTTTCTTTTTTTTTTCCCCCCTGGTAGAACCATTCGCTTTACTTCAGACTGATTTGACCTTTTACATGTCAATTTATGAGCCTTGAGGAGAGAGGGGAGGAAAAAAAAAAAAAAAAAAAAAATATATATATATATATATATATATATATATATATATATATATATATATATATATATATATATATATATATATATATAAAATTATTTTTTTTAATCTATTTCTATTCCTGCATTTTTACATTTGGGTGAATTTTATTTTTTTATATAAATAAACAACCGACCATCCATCCTAATCTCTGTGTGTACAGATTGTGAAGGATGACTCGTGGGTTTCAAACCAGATCCATCACTCACTGGACTTGGCCTGACATTCCCGTCTCCCTCCTTCTCCTCCTTTGCTCTGTCTTCCATCCTGGAGTGAGGGAGTGATTAGGGAGGGGGGAGGGGGGTTGCGACGAGAGAAGTGCCCCATCTGAATTTCAAAGGGGCCCCGCTTGGCGCCTTTGCAAATTTATGGCGCTCTGTCTGTTCTTGAAGCGCGGCGGCGCTGGCCCGGCCCGAATCCGAGACCAGCACGGATGCTATGCTTAATTGCTTCGCGATCTCCCTTAAAGACTCCTCGAGGCCAAGCTGTTTCTCATTTTACTGTACGTTCGAGTTTACGCGCGATACTTCTCTTCTCGCTCACTAGCGGTTTTGAGTGCCGTGAGTAACGATTCGAGTCTTGTTCGAGTCCGTCGGTGTGATCGGGTCAATTTCACACTCGCTCTGGATGCAGATTTGGGAAGGTTTTTTCCGTGCCGCTTTGTTCCTTTTCCTATTCGTTCAGGCTTTGTTCCGGGTAAAGCGTGAGCTAGATCGCTCGTTCTGGGAGCCACGCAACCGTATCGGTGTAAATATTTTGGAGCTACACAGCTACAATATCCAACACGGCCTGCAGGACATCCCAAACCGAATAAATTTGCGATGCAGGTTCGTAAACATGGAAGAAACAAAATAAATAGAAGATTGTGTTTCAGAGCAGTGAAATCCGTGCCCGAGTTTACACAACACTGGTTCGTGTCCCGAGCTTCGTGTCCTTTTTCCCAGCAACTCGGATATTTCCCACTACATAGCCGTATGAAACGCGCCGCTCGCGTGGACAGATGACATCAGGGCGAAACAAAACCATGTTCTAACAAATGGGTGGAGAAAGTGCACAAAACTCCGGTACAGAAGAAGCACACGGCACGGTGTTTGTGTTTTTAACGTCGTTTTGCAAATCTTACAATCTCCATTCTTTTCACACACATCTTATTCACTTGCTCGGTTTAGCACGGCTGCCGCAGGAGATTTTGTTTACACTGGGTTTGGGTTATTTATCAGATATCCGAACCTCTGTTTATTTCTTTGTAGCGTTTGTTTAAAAGGAGAAAGTGTATTTAAATGGTGTTTAGAGATCTCGCTTTACGCTTTGCTGATTTATTTTTGCAAGTCCGGACTGATTTGGTTCCTGGACGACTTTGAGTTCCGTCAATGTTAGAAATGGTGTAAGGTTCCTTCCATATTTACAATATATGAATCTGGTACAGGGTTTTGGTGTCAGATCAGATTTGACACTGTTTTCTTACCTGATATCTGGTATTGCACAAATCACTGTTCATTGCTACAGACCAGATGTTGTACATTTAGTGGCAAGCTCGGATGTTTCACAATTTTTTTTCTTATCGAATCTCTGAAAGAGACGGGGCTTGGATACTAAAGGTTTTTGCTTCGTGCGTTTTTGAAGTGTCTGGACTTCATCCGAGTATTTTCAATTCGAGAAACATTTATTTCATGAAATTTCAGTGTGTAATATATATACATTTATTTATTGATTGATCGATTTTTTCAAAGTTTTTTACTCTCCTAAATTTCAGAATGAAAAGTGAATATTTGACTTGTGTTAAATGAGAACACTAGTAAACCCCATGGTTCTGTTGAGAGGGTGTGTATAGTAAGGTATTGTCTCTTTGTGCTTGTAACAATAGACAACTTTCTCCAAATAAGGTGAAGCTGGAAAATAGTACATTTAAAATCTACAGTAAATAAAATATATGTAAAACTTCACACCTAGAACCTACAGTGTGTCCTGGCTGAACAATCCACCTCTTAATACCATCATTATGGCACCACTGCTATTGAATCCATCAATATTCTAGAGAAACACAGTATAACAGAGTGCCGTATCACAGACGGGTATCTCATAGCCACAGCTGCACCGCCCGCATACGTCATCCTGTAACATGAAGGCAGATTGTGTGTTTTTGTGCAAATACTACAAGAAAAGAAAACACTAAAGTATAAAAGCTTAAACGTTTTGAACTGTTTGTTCTGATCTTTCCTCACGATGTCCAACCGTTCTTGAAAAGTCTGTCTTGTAAGCGTCCTTGCAGTTTTTTGTGCAGATGCGGTGTGCGAACTCTGACTAGTGCGCTCTCCGACCGTCCAATCAACGGACGTGAAAATGCCGACATTATTGGACGCCTTCCTGAGTGACCTTAAAATAAAAGAAATAAAAATTGAAATAGAATCAATTAAATGAACACGCTACACTTTTTTTGTTTGTATTGTTTTATATCGATTCAACTGAGTAATTGATCAAATTGGCACCAATTTAATTTATTAAATAAAATGGAATTAAAAACATGTAATTAGTTTACATTTGTCAAACCTTATTTGAGTAATTACACTCTTATTAACACTCAATGTGTACAAACACTCTCTGAATGAAGAAATTATCGTGTGTGTGTGTGTGTGTGTGTGTGTTAGTTACATTTAATATAAAATTTTCTAAAGATATGTTCTACTTAAATGTTCTACTCTACCAGATGTCTTCATTCCGTCCATCCTTCATTCATTCACTCCCTCGATATGCGGAATTGTCAGGATTTTCTCCTTTTAAAAGGAATTCTTGAAGCTGTACATAAAACGAGAAAGAATCCATATCGCAAAACTGTCGGAAAAGAAACATCGGCAGTGGCAGGAAGTGGCTGCGATTTCACGCAATCGCGGAAACAAATCTGAGTTCACGCACGTGCGCACGTGCGGTATGAATCGTTTTTTTCCCGACACTGTGCTTAAAGTGCGAGGTGGAGACTAAAACTTGTGGTCCGCCACTTACAGTATGTTCATGAGGGAACTCGGGTTTTAACTCTGTTCCGTACGTAAAAAGGATCGCAAAACCTGGCACCGAAACGCTTCCGGAAGGGTCCGTATTTAAATATACCGTTTTTTTCTTTTCTTTCATTGTATAAGACGAAACGTTTTTCTAAAATCATTAGACTAAAAATTCCATCTTGTACACGTAAGAATGCTGAAAGTTGCGAACCTGCCCATACCTTGTTTCTGCAAACAGGCTTCCTCCAATCACAAGCCTTATGTAACCGACGTCAGCTGATGCTAAACGAACCGATTGGAACACGTGTAGGCAGCACGCAGATGCTCAGGGACCGGTAACGTCAGAGCATTCTGATAAAGTACTAGTATGTAAATGTTGCTTTATTGCTAAATAAAAATTTGTACAGGTTTATCTTTGAAATAGTTTGAAATTGTTTGACTGATTTTTTATATTCGGGGTGTAAGTTTTGGGGTCGTTTTATACACGAAAAAAAAGTTGTGTCCATTCCAAAAGCGAGGACTTCGCCACGTTTCTAATTCATTATTCCGCTCTTGTTTCCTGCAGCCACCAGGACTACGACTTCATTTCAGGCACGCGCATGAGGAAGATGGCACGCGAGGGCGAGAACCCGCCGGACGGCTTCATGGCCCCGAAAGCTTGGACTGTTCTTAAGGAGTACTATAAATCCCTGGAGAAGGCATAAATCAGGAGCTGGATGAAGAGAGAGAGCGGAGGGCTGACCCTCGAGTCTGTTACAGTCTAAAGAAAGAGAAAGTGTGTGTAAGAGTCAAACACAGGGACCACTCAAACCTGTTCAACTGTGCATATGGAGGTGATGTTTTGAGTAGTATCTTGTTGCTTACAAAACACTTTTCTTTTTTTTTTCTTTTTTAATTAGTTACTGTCTTTTCTTTCTTTCTCTTATTTAAAAATTTTTTTTTTCATTTTTTACGCTTAACTTATGGAAACAGGTCGCATTTTAAAACCCTTTTTTTTTTATGTTTTGCCAGAAGAGGAAAATAAAAGAATATTGAGCTGTTATACAGTTAAAGGATCCGATCATAAAATATAAACGTTACACCACAAATATTACAGTTACAAAAAAACTTTATTTATTGTGTAAATTTAAATCCCAGATTTCCCAATCTGTCTGTCGGAGATCATGGATTAATCTGCCAGTTTGCCTTAATATAATGTAATAATTCTTGAAGTAGGGATGCATCGCAATTCACAGCAGCTCACGGCTAATTTTAATGACCGGATTCGCCCCGCTGATCGGGTCGTCTTTTATTGTATTAAAACCAAGTAATACCGTTTAAACACCACATGGGGATTTGATTGAGTTACTCGGATTACCGGAAGCCGCTCTAGCGTTAGTTCTCCCTCGTATGTTTTCACAGAGCCTGTTTTTTTTTTTTTTTTTTTTTGATTGCTGTAATTTATCGCGAAATACTTCCCGTCGGCTGTTCATTAGCGCGAGAACGCACTCCGGGATTACATCACACGGTATCAGATGTCGCTATCGGAGCATTTCACGAGTAAACGAGAACAGCACCCGAGAGATACCTGATACCGGGATCGGAAACCATGCATCCCTAATCTTAGGTGCTTAAACAAATTAGGACGAAACCCATTTCCTGGACGATGGTTATTTGTTAGATGACTTCATCATGGTGCATGGTGCTGCTTCGGGCATCTGCGGACTAACTGAGAATTTGGCGGCACCTGATTATCTCAGCCATATGTGCTTGGTGAATATCCCATAATGGATTTAGTTCCACTTTGGTGCAAATGTGGACTCTTCTGGGAAGGCGTTCTACTAGATTTTGGAGGATTTGTGCTCATTCAGCCCAGAGCATGAGGAGGCCTGTGGGTGTCGTCCAGGGTTCTATGCAGGACACTCAAGTTCTTCCACACCATGTTTTTTTAATGGCGCTCCTGCTTGGACATGTTTGGTCCTCTTAGTTCCAAAGAGAAATTATAATCCGTCTTATCAAGGCATTCTCCACAATTTTGTGTTTCCAAACACCTCCACTCTTCTGGGAAGATGTTCCACTAGATTTTGGAGTGTGCTTGTGGAGATTTGTGTTTGGGGAAGAATCACATATGGCTGGGAAAGTCAGGTGTCCCAATACTTCTGTCCCTATAATGTAATGTTTCTTATTTAAATCAGCTCTCTTTATTTGATCCACTTACAATGAAATGATGATCAAGGTGATGAAGCTGTGGAATAATGCCTTCAATGATGTAGAGTTAATTAACTAATAGGTTTGCCTGTGCTAATTTTCCAATTCATGGTGGGTCTAACTATTCCCAAAAGTATTGGGTCACCTGGTCATAAGTATTGGTATGTGCTTTTTGAGCATTACATTCTACATTTAGTCTCGATTTGCTCTTCTAATCTCCTCCAATCTTCTGGGAAGATGTTCTAGATTTTGGAGTGTGCTTATGGATATTTGGGTGTTAGTAAACTCAGATACTAATGTAGGTGAGGTGAGGAGGTCTGGGGTGCAGTCAGTGTTCACATTCATCTCACAAAGTGTTCAGTAGAGTTGAGATCAGAGCTCTATCGCAGGCCACTCGAGATCTCCCATTGCGCCAAACCAGAATATCTTCACGGAGCTTGCTTTGTGCACAAGGGGCGTTGTCATGCTGAACGGAACAGGTTTCGAACTCCATCAGTACCTGACTTTACTAACACCCATGTGGCTGAATGAAATCTCACAGGAAGCAAAATCTAGAGGAACATCTTCCCAGAAGAGTGGAGGTTATTCTAACAGCAAATGTGGGATGGGATGTTGGGGGGAAAAAAAAGGCAATCTTCTGCTCATGTGTCCACAAACTTTTGTCAATATATTATATGTTGAAATCAACTGGGGTTTATTTTCATGTTATTCACTTACTATGGACTGTCAAGATGATCAAACTCTGGATTAATGACTTGTGTCGATCGAATTCCTGGTGGGTTTTGTCTATTGCATATTAAACGTGTCCGTATACACACACACACACACACACACACACACACACACACACCTGACAGAAATTAAGGGTCTCGATAAACATTTCTCATCGTTGTTTTAGCCTGTAGTCGTATCTTTTTTTTTTGTGTGTGTGTTTTAGATTTTCCTTTATCATTTTTTTATTAGTCAGTTTATTTCTGTATGTGAAATAATCATTAATCTGTAACCCTTTTTATACCTTCTCAGCATTCTTTTATTACTAAATCTCCAATAAACCATTCCAAACTGACCAAGTCCGACTGGTCTTTATTTCTTCCTTCCATTTCTGCCTAAACACACAAGCCACAAAAGGTTTTCGTGGACCTTCAGAGAAGCAGATGTCAACCCCGAAAACATCCCTGAACCATCTAGAGGTGCACCAGCGCCAATTTGATTCCACTTTATGTAGAGTTTGGACATTGGAACTCTGAGTGTTTAAAGGCTCTGGCTTGGAGGAGTTGGTGTTGGATCTATGATGATCTCAAATCCATTTTGGATTCCTGGTTCCATACCCTCAACTGACTGTATAAGTGTAGAAAGATCATTACTCATAATCTTACATTCCAGTATTCATGTTAGTTCTCACTCTCCAGTGTTCTGTATTGTTTAAAAGATTTATAATCACACTCTTGATGTCACCCAAATAAGGATGGGTTCCCCTTTTGAGTCTGGTTCCTCTCAAGGTTTTTTCCTCATAACATCTAACTGAGTTTTTCCTTGCCACAGTCGCCACGGCTGCTCATCAGGGATAAATACACACCATTCACCTTATTCTGTAAAGCTGCAAGACAATGGATGGGATTGTGAAAAGGAAATTTTTCCCCTCATCTGATTTCATATGATGTATGATTGTAGATGTGCTCTTGTTCAGTTTGAGTGACTGCTAACAGTGTGCACCTCTGCGAAAAGCACTTCTTCAGCCGTATAGCAGACCCCCTCCTCCTTTCCAATCAAACAGCGGTCGAAGCACAGCTTTGTAACATTCTTTATATTGGACAGAGACGACACTGCCGCACACACACAAACACACATACATACACATATACACATATTTTAAAGCAGATGGTTCCCAGATGCAGTCGGGAACCTTGTGAAAGTGAAAGGCATTGAGCTCATTCCTCTCGCCTTGCGTTTTTTTTATTTTATTTTTTATTTCGTGCTGAGATGTAATATCCAAACCTCAGCAACAATGCTTTTTTTTTCGCCTCTCTCTTTATTTTCTCTCTTTCTCAGTTTGCCCTGGCATCACTTCCAAAAACACAGCAGGAAAAATCAAGAAATGCTTAAAAGCTCGTATTGTCCGGTACTAAACCCAGAATTTGTTTTTCATATTCTTTATGGATTAATACCTTCCCGCTTGGATGGAAAACATTCAGGAAACATCAGGTTTGATCCCAGAGTCTGTCTTCTGTCAGATCTTCGGTGTCCCTCTGCGTTTAAATACAGCAGTAAATTTTAAGTGACTGCCTTTACAGGGAGTCTTGAAATGAAGCGGGACAGGCTTGGGCTGAAGCAATCCACTATAAAGAGAATCCACCTAGGGCTTGTCAGGTTTGATCAGTTCTGATACGATGTACGTTTTTTTAGAAGGCTTACCTTTGCCCGGTTGATACGTGCAGACCCTGAAATGCGCTCGGGTTTGATTTCTCTGATCCGTTTTATAAATATATATATATATATATATATATATATATATATATATATATATATATATATATATATATATATATATATATATATATATATATATAAATAAATAAATAAAATATTCTGTCCTGGACTCGGCTCTAAAAGTGTATAACGATTAGGTGAAGTGGACATGGTAGTTTTGATGTTTCTTCTTCTGATATTGACTGGTGGGTGTTTAGCAAGGATTTAATATTCTATGCAAATAGTAGGTTTGAAGATAACATCCATATCTTTCTGGTGACTAAATGGAGCTGTTTCCTGAATAACATTTACTTTTTTGATTGGTTTAATTTATGCCTTGAAAAAGGTCCTATTCAAAGCAGGGGGGGGGGGGGGGGGGTGTTTGAGTTCATTTCTAGCAGTGGTGGACGAAGCATGTACTTGAGTAAAAGTAGAGATGCACTCGGTAAAATGGGACTCCAGTATAAGTAAAAGTGTCCCTTTAAACTTTCACTTGAGTAAAAGTACAAAAGTATTTCCCTTCAAATGTACTTAAGTATCAAAAGTACTGAGATTTATTATGGCTCTAATGTTCCTATTATTATTTTTATCACAAGACAAAATGTTTGTGAAAAGACTGTTACTCTTAACACACCAATCTATTAATAGAATCATATTACTGAGTCAAACACTGATTGAGCCCAAAACCGTCCTTTCAACTACTTAAAAAAATCGTGTAAAAAAGGCCACGGGTGTTGTGTGTTGTGGCGAGTTCAAGTCTGGAGTTTCTTCTCCATTTATTCCTCTCTAAATGTTCTGCTTTCTATTGAACTGATGCTAAACTGTATGTTGGTGATCAGTAGATACACCAAGCCCAATCAAAACAAGTTCTTCTCTACAACATCCGAAAGATTTGACCATTTCTGTCCACACAGGCTGCCCAGGTGCTTGTTCAGTCTCTTGTCATCTCAAGACTCGACTACTGCAACTCTCTGCTGGCAGGTCTTCCCCTAAACATCATTCGTCCACTGCAAATGATCCAAAACGCAGCTGCACGACTTGTGTTCAATCTTCCCAAGTTCTCCCACACCACCCCACTGCTGCGCTCCCTTCACTGGCTTCCAGTAGCTGCACGTATTAGATTCAAAACACTGATGCTTGCCTACAAGGCCAAAAATGGACCAGCACCATCTTACCTCAGAGACCTCATCACACCGCGCACTGCTCCACGCTGTCTGAGATCCTCCAGCACTGCTCGACTGATACCACCTTCTCTCAGAGAGGTAAGTATACTTCAAGGCTCTTCTCTGTTCTGGCACCAAGGTGGTGGAACGAACTTCCCCTAGATGTCCGTACATCAGAGTCCCTGACTATCTTCAAGCGACGATTGAAGACCTACCTCTTCCTGAAACACTTAAATTAGCACTTTCCAGGTTTGCTTTGTAGAATTCCAGAGTTATATTTATATTAAGTTTGTATTCTTGTGTACAAGTGTAGATTTATTAATTGCCAGAGACTCAAAGCACTTTTGTACGTCGCTCTGGATAAGGGCATCTGCCAAATGCTGCAAATGTAAATGTAAAGTTCGAAACGGAGCGCGCACTCGAACCTGATTGGTGGATCGTGGGCGTGATGGACCGGTTAAGTTTTTATCCTCATGAATAAAAAGGAACGAATGATTTTACCAAAAGTAGTTGAGTAAAAAGTCAAATAATTGACTTAAAAATGTAGTGAAGTTCACTAAAAGTACAGGTACAACAAAAGTCTTCTCAAGTACAGTAACAAATTACATTTACATTGTTACTGACCACCACTGATTTTTAGATAAAGCTAAGATATTAAAACTTTTACAATATGGTTGCTGATTAGAGTAATATTACTTATTCAAATAACTTTATAATTAGCCTTACAACTTTCATTAAAAATTATAGAAACATTGGCAGGTGTCTAGCAGGTAAAGGCTTTAACCTTAGGCTGGTGGAAGCTCATTGGATAAGCTGTAGGACTTCTGATCAGAAGGTTATGGGTTTAAATCCCAGTACCACCAACTGCTGGGCCCTTGAGCAACAGTCAGCTGTATAAAGTCTATAACAATGTGTAAGTCGCTGTTTATAAGAGCATCTATCGAATAATGGAAACGTTAACCCTGGCAGCTTGGGCATCCTGGGTTTTGAACATATTACCTTCTGATCAGTAGGACAAAACGCAAATTTTACTGTTAGCATGTGCCAGTCTAGACTGTAGCCGTATCCTTCAGGTCTATTCTGATTGAGTACAGGATTGATGATACATTATTCATATTTGGAAGTTGATTCCCAGGTTAAGCACTTGATCAGTGACCTTAAACCTCTTGAACAATAAGAACGGAAACGGAAGACGGGAATTATGAATTATGTCTCAGTTTTCCCAACCATCCTCTTTATCCTTTATCAAGTTTGTGTTTTTGCTACTTATGCCTGTCTGTACATGAAAGGGATTACACTTATTTATTCGAGACTTGGGATTTTGAAATGTGTACGCCCTTTACGGGGCAAAAAGGCCAATTCTGTACACACGACGTGAGATGCCATCCAGTAAAAAAAAAATGTCATACTGTCTAGGTGTTATCCACACTATAATAAGAATTGTCAGCATGTCTCCATTGTGCAGCCACGACATGGACCATAAACCCTGTGTGGTATATTGAATGACCTCATCTGCCTCAGTGATGGGTTGAGTTTGAAAGTGCATGACCTGCTTGATCTGCTTTTAACTCCTAGTCCCTCCATCTGGTTTCACTTTGATTCAAAGCCTTCTATTAAAACACAGCTCTTGTCTGTACAAAAAAAAGAAAAAGACAATACGGCAGTGTCCATCAGATTATATGCAGAGCAGAGTCGAAGCTTTGAAAGAAGACAGAGTGACGACCTTTCTCGGGCCTTCGAAGAAGCGCATACTGCCTTGGCGACTTGGGGATTAAGGAAGGTGCAGAGCAGGCTGGGATATTGCGATCTAGCGGTTACTCAACTGTTCCGTGCTTTGTTTTTACTTCCTCTTGTTTGGGAAATAAAGCTATCGCAGCCCTGACTTGAGAAATAATGGCTCTACCCTGACTTTGGCCTCTCCTGGTCTTGTATGGATTTGCCCCATTGCATCGACACCAAAACACTTTGGACCACCCTCCCAAATTGTCATAATCCCTGACAAGTACAGCCCTTGTCTTTAATCTGCCACTGTCTTAGGTATTGCATATCACACAAAGATGAGACTCTGTGGATAGAGACAAGGGGCCTGATATAAAGGGATCACACGGATATAAGGGTATCACACATCAAATGCAGCATCTACGCCTACTCACATCAAAGAGTCGCATCTGGTTTGGGACAAGCCCGGGACCCGAGACGCCAGATTGTTCTTGCGCCCGAGGGATGAAGAAACTGACAGTTACCCCTTTCCCTCTATTGATTTTGGTCCTTAAGGTTGTCGTTGCTCACCTTTTGAGCGGCATCAAATGATGTCAGTGTTCCGGCACAATGCCACCTACCTGGATTCTTCACACAAGGGCGCTTTTGTGGTTTAGGTGATGTCTCCAGCTGGGAACTGGGTGGGATTTCTCGCCGTATCTTCCCGCTTGTCCAACCCTGCTTGCTTCTGGGGATGTCCTGCACTCTAGATTTGTCACTTTTGACAGTCCTAATGGCATTGATTAACTGGATCAGGTGTACGCTAGGCCTAAACGTTGGCATGGTGGTAAAACTTTAGAAGCAAGATTGAGTGTTTGCATGTTCAGCTAGCCAAGTCTTGGTCACAGAGCTTACATAATCATCGCTGGAGGTCTTTTTCAGTGTTGCCACCATGAATTGTTTTTGATGTCTATTGCTTCTGTGGCACAGGCAGAGTTTCCCTTTCAGGTTGGGACACATCATCGGAGTCTAAATGAATTAATTTATTCTGATACATCATTAATATCGAGGAGAAGTTAGACTTTTAAGCAACCAGATCTGTTTATGCTTTTAGACAGCACTGGAACATTTTGTTTTAGGTTCTGTGGTAGCTTTAATGACTTTTTACTGCCTCAAGGTCCAGGATTTAAATGTGTAAACTGCTATGGAAACCGATAGTAAGTATCACACTTAACTGTTTAGTTCAGCTTTTTAGATTCAATCAGGTTTAAGGTCCTTTTTAAATCAATGTGTCCACTATATCAGACGTTTTCACATTTCTAAATCAAAACAGACACGAGTGTCATGAGGGAGGGTGAATTATAGTTCATCCCCATCTATATGACTTTTACACTGTGATGCATGTAGTCAGAGCAGAGGTTTAATATGGAATATTTCTGGATTTCTAAAGGGCTTTTATTGGGATTCCTTTCATAAAAGAGAAACCATTACTACAGAGTTCTATATAGAACCTTTCAAAGGCAAAAAAAAAAAGAAAAGAATTTTTACACAGCCAATGTGGGGGAAAAGGAACGATGAGTGAACAGGTATGTATTTGTACGTGTGAATGTATGTAAGATAGCAAGATACACATGCAAAAATGCACTGGGTGGGGAATTGGTAGATCAGTGGTTAAGGCTTTGGAAAGTTACAAGTTCAAATCTCAGCACCACCAAGCTGCTACTGATGGGTCCTTGAGCAAGGCCCTTAACTCTCCATTGTAAGTCGCTCTGGATAAGAGCGTCTGCCAAATGCCATCGATTTTATGTAAAACCTGGCAGCTTGGTAGTCCTGGGTTTTGAACTCATTACCTTCTAATCAGGATTCCAATGCCTCAACCACAAATGTTACTGTTAAGCTTTGGTTAGATGAGCTGGGCTTACTGTCTGTGCCAAGTTTTTCATGTTCAACTCCTGTCTATGGGCTTCCAGCTTTCTCCAACCTTCCAAAACCATATTAGTTGGTGGAATAGTTATTAATGTATGCATTGTGCCCTGCGATAGACTGATCTCCCATCCTGGGTGCAATTTTGCCTCACTCTCAATGATCCAGGGATCATTCTTTTCCATTCAGGGATTTCATTTATTTCCATCATAATCCTAAACAGAATAAAATGCTTTCTGAGGATAAATCAAACTTTACAAGATGGTTAAAATCAGTGTAACAAAGTAGATCTAATTCATAACTGTACTTTAATAGCTTGTTTGCGTATCTGTACTTTCCTGAAGTATTTCCATTTGGGGAGAATTTGACTTTAACTTCACTAGATTTCAAAGTCAAATATTTTATTTTTACTCAACTACATTCCACGAAATCAGTCGTTCCTTTTCATTTATGAGGATAAAAACTTAACTGGTCAATCACGCAGAAAACCACCAATCAGGTTCGAGCGCACGCTCCGTTTTAAACTTGTTTTGATTGGCGCTTGGTGTATCTACTTATCACCAACATATGGTTCAGCACCAGTTCAACAGCAAGCAGAACATTTGGAGAGGAATAAATGATGAGGAAACTCCAGACTCAAACTCACCAGAACACACAACACCCGTGGCGTTATTTACACTTTTGAAGCAGTTGAAAAGAAAGTTTTCTAAGAAGGTTTTCTCTTTCTATTAATAGATTGATGTGCTGGGAGTAACATTAGAGTTTTTTTTTTTTTTTTTACATAAACTGAGTTGATTAAGCAAAGAGAATCGTGACAAAAATGATAATAGGAAAATTATAGACATAATACATCATAGTACTTTGGATACTTAAATACATTTGAAAATACCTTTGTATTTTTACTCAAGTGGAAGTTTAAAGTTTGTGGTTTGTGCACTTTGTCCACCACTGGTTGAACCCCTTGAACCTCGGTCTGTTTCCAGTCAATGTTAAATGCATTTAAATAAAGGTAAGTCTGAAGCCTGTAAGGAAAAGTCATTCTGCTGTACTCACATTATAATATACTCAAATAGAATTGAATGCTTCTTTTTTTAAAAGACTATAAATACCACCTAATCACTTATGCACATACCTTCTTCAATGAAAGCTGTCAGTAAAGCTGTCAGAACTGAACAGTAACACGTGTCAATGCAAAATGTGTCACTGATGCTGTATGACGGCTTCAAAGCTGAATGGGAACGTTGTAGCACACTGTCATATTGACATATTCAAATACGGTAACTTGCGTGGCTGCGAGTCTCACGTCAGGGTAAGCAAACAAACCCTTTTATCTTGTTATCCCGGAAATGGGAAACAGCGATGTTATCTGCAGCCCTGCGGAAAAGCAATGCGTGCTAATCTCGTAGTTTATTTGCTCTCAGCTAGCAAATACAGACCACCCTTGAGGAGAATCTCTCGACATAAACACCCAGACACACAAAGGCTTAGAAACATGGCTGACCATATTATGATGTGCTGAACGAATAAACACTATTGCACAATTAACCAGTCAGTAAATGTGCTAGTGGCGATAGACCTGGTGTTTATATAGTGCCGAAACCAAAGGAAAAAATCACTTAGGCATTTTTCGGCTATATTGTTACCTATAAAGTGGATATAATGAGTCTGTCAGCACTGAAACCCAAAGCCTTGCTTAAACCGTTGTTTTATTGGGCTTCATTTTTGCAAGTAATTGTTGCCTCTTAATCTGCCCAGGGAGTTTACAAGCCCTTTGCTACTGTGAACTTGAGTGGAAATGGAGAAATAAAGATTGCTGTCCTCCATATGCCGAGGTCCACACTGTATTTTGTGTGAACTGGGACTTCAAAGAAAAAAAAAACCTCTGATGTAAAACACCCTTTACAATTTATTTTTAATTTATATATACTGTATCTATATATATATATATATATATATATTTTTTTATTTATATATATTTTTCTTAGCACACTAGTCTATGTTGCCTAGCGAAAAAAATAGTCCTCTGGGCTGCCTTTTGGTTACAAGAAATATTCATACAATTATTATTATTTTTTATTTAATTTCTACTTATAGTGTCTTTAACACAACTACATTTGCCACATACACTGTGATGCATTTTCCTATTAACTCATAATCTCATACAGTGAGAATGAATGTCATTACTATAACATAAAACCCAGTTAAAACAATTCAACCAGTCTCTTTTCACTGTAGCCACAGCTGCACTGCCCGCATACATCATCTCTAGCAGAAGCGTCAAAATTACCCTCATAAAATAACCCGTGCATTTGCACCGTGTGCATTGTGTTTTTGTGCAAATTTTATGTGGAAAAAAAAGATAAAGTATAATTTCAGATATATAAAAAACATTTTTTAACCCAGCAACATGTGATGTGACAGCTGAAATCTGATTGGATAGAAGCTCCAATGTAAATAGGCACATTTATTGCATTCATACAACTGACCAGCCTAGGTTCCCTGGTGGTCTAGTGGTTAGGATGCGGCGCTCTCACCACTGCGGCCCGGGTTCGATCCCCAGCCATTAGGGTTGCACAAGCCTTAGTGCCAGTCCCAAGCCCGCATAAATGGGGAGGGTCGCGTTAGGAAGGGCATCCAGCATAAAAACATGTGCCAAATCAAACATGCGGATGATCCGCTGTGGGGCGACCCCTAATGGAAGAAGCCAAAAGAAAGTTTTTATACAACTGACCAGCCTGGGGTTTAGGGGCCCAGGAGTGGCAACTTGGTGTGGCTGGGATTCGAACTCACAACCTTTGGATCCAAAGTCCAAAGCCTTAACCACAGTTATGTCATTAGACACAATGGTTGAGAAGGTTGTTTTAATGGCTTCTTGAAGAACCATCTACATTACTGTCTTTGTGGGTAAAATCCCAGTGGGAACTGAATATTTTTTTAACGGTATATTACTTAGATTCAAAGATTATATCGAAATATGCTATTTCATTTACTACCGATGAAGCCATAAAATCTACAAGACAAAATATCTATAAAATGCGGGGTGCCTGAGACATTCATATAGTAATGAATACAGTACATACTCTACTTTAAATCTCTAAAATACACACACATAGAGCTAAATTACCAAATATATTTAAGTAGTGTTTGTAAAGTTATTTCACTGCATAAACATTAATTGCTGGATTTCTTTTTTTTTTTCTTTCTTCCTTTTTTTTTTTTTACGAAGGGATTTTCACAAATTCCTACTTGTTCCTAGTAAGACAAGTGCTGCTTTCATGTCATCAGCTTTTGTTTACAGTGGCATGTGCTGACATGTTACATGCTTGTCTTTTTGTTTCTCTTGACATTCTGATTCTGCTCCCTGTCCTGTCGCTGACTTGTTGTTCTATTGTGTTCACCTGTTCAATGTTTAGTTCTTGATTAGTCTATTTATACCGTGTTGTTGATGCATCGTTACAAAAGCACAGCCTTAACTCGTGTTCTAGTTTGCCGTTCTCTGGTTTTGACATGTTTCTAAATGTCTTGTATTGGATGACTGCTTGGATTCCAGCCCATATTTATCTCTTTTATTAAAATGTACTATATAATGTGAGATTTGCTCAAATAAAGCATTTGCAATTTATTTTGACTGATCACATATTAATAAAAGGTTTTCAATATCGGTGAAATGTGTTAAAAAATCTTTCCATATAAAGAGATTGGGGTCTGAAAGAATTCGTATTTAGTTGACATTTAAAAAAAAGTCTACGGTGGATTTTGGTTCAAACATTAGAAATGGAGAAAGTGGGAAAATCACACCACAAGTTTTGGGGTATTTAATTTTGTTATATTTTAAGCTACATACATTACCACCTTTAGTTTTTTCTTCCGAACCTTTAGTTTTTGATCCAAACGGTTCATGAATATATGCTCCATGCCGACGTTCAGTATTTTGTTCACATACATATCCACTTAATATGGCTGTAGAATCTCGGTTTGACTCCTAGCATAGTGTTGTTGATCGTAATATTCACCGATAGGTGTTTTTAACCCTGGTTCTTGGCAGAGCACTTGGCTGGCACCTGGTTGACAATCTCGAATTCCCATACATCATCAGCCCCAGTGCTATTTGATGCCTTGATTGTATTTGTCTTGGACATTGTTCTGGCTTTGATGCTGAATTGAAGTAATTATTCGAGCCTGTACACTGCACAGGAGACAACCAGTGCAACAAGAGAAGCTTGTTTGTGTGTGTGTGTGTGTATATGTGTGTGTGTGTGTGCATGTTTGCTTGCTTGTGTGTGTGTGTGTGTGTGTGTGTGTGTGTGTGTGTGTGTGTGTGTGTGAGAAATGCACTTTCCAAACAAGAGAAGGCACAGCACAGGAGCTAAGCGCAGGATAAATAGCCCAATTAAATGCCTTCTTTATGGTTTTCATCAACAATGCACTTTGCAGGCATTGTACTTCCCTCTTTCAGCTTGCTGAATGAGGCCGGATGTGTAAATGAATCGGGTGAAATAGAAGCAGGGTGCTTTTTTCTCTCCCCCTCCCCTCCTTCTTCCCTCTCCATCCATTCATCCTGAAATCGGCTAAATAAAAATAAACAGACGGAGAACACCTGAGAGGTGAATGAGGAGAATATGTTCTTTTTTTTATACTTCAGGAGGGAAAAAAAACGGAAGCAATTAGGGATTTAAAACAAGTATTATTCATTTTGCGCTCTTATTTCATGCTTAACTCTTCCTTGTCTGAATTTACTGAGTGAATAAGAGGTTTTGTAGTGAAAGCTTTTTTTTTTTTTTTTTTTTTCTCGTTTACGCTTTTGTGTATTTTGATTGCTTTTTGTTTATTCCGGTTGAATGGACAGAGTTAGGGTTAACTGAGACGTGAGCAATAACAGTTTGGATAAGAGAAATGGTTTGAATAAAGTCTTTTGTTTAAAAAAAGAAGAAAGAAAAAAAGACACCATTCAGCATTCGACCTCAAGTCTTTATTAAAACCAAACCTATGCCTGTATACCTCGGTAACTTCTTGATTTTGAGAGGTAGACTAGGTTCTTTTTCTTGCCATGCACCTTTATGGTCCCTCAGCTTCCTCATAAAGATTTTCCTGCTATGGGAATTACATTCAGCTCCTCTTCATGTAAAGCCACCCTGGAGCTCAGGTAATCCAGGATTTGAACCAAGTGAGCTCAAAGCGAGTCTGTGGCTTAATGCCACTTTCCCTCATATTATCCTGCAACTTAATGCTTTCTTGCCACCTTCAGGGCCAAACTCAGGACTAATGAATCAAATCTAACAGCATACTAAAGATGCTATACGTCCAATGTGTTTTATTTCTTTAGTACCACATGGGTTTGGCATTGATTATGATTTTGGATGCAGTATTGAATGACACTTCATGATTTGGAACCATTTATAGTCACACCTAATGTGGATAAACATCTCTGAAATGGCACTGTTGGTGGGGAGGTGGTAGCTCACTTGTTAAGGTACTGCATGCCTAATCGGAAGGTCAGTGGTTCAAGCCATGGTATCTTCAAGCTGCTGCTCTTGGGGCCCTTCATTCAATTCATGGCGGATCCTACATTTTCTATATGTGAAGCAATAATTTTACTATGCTGTAATGTGATGATGTAATGTGACAAGTAAAAAAAAAATCAGCTTTCCCTTATCTTTGTAGTAGATTAGTGGTTATGGCACTGGACTCTGGATCGGAGGGTCACGCTTTCCAATTCTACCAGCACCGAGTTGCAACTGCTGGGCCCTTGAACAAGGCCCCTAACTCTTAACTGCTATGGGATAATGGTCTCTGCTAAATGCTGTAAATGTAAATGACTTCCTGTTATCCAGCTCTGTAATAGCAGGTTTTCCCAACCAAAGTTTTTTTCTAGCTCCAAAGGTTTTATCTTAAAAAAAGACCAAAAACTGCAGCTTGTCAATGACATGTATGAGGACAGTGTGACAGCAGTGAAGTGTGCAGTAGGAACGACAGACTGGTTTAAGGGTGAGGTTGGTCTGCATCAAGGATCGGCTCTGAGCCCTTTCCTGTTTGCAGTGGTGATGGACAGGTTAATGGACGAGGTCAGACAGGAGTCTCCATGGACTATGATATTGTGATTTGTGGTGAAAGTAGGGAGCAGGTTGAGAATAGCTTGGAGAGGTGGAGGTACATGCTGGAGAGAAGGGGAATGAAAGTCAGTAGGAGTAAGACAGAGTACATGTGTGTGAATGAGAGGGAGGGCAGTGGAGTGGTGCGGTTGCAGGGAGAAGAGGTGGAGCTGGAGGTAGCAGAGCTAAAGATGTTGAGGTTTTCGTTGCGAGTAAAGAAAATAAACAGGATTAGAAATTAGTTTATTAAAGGTACGTTTTAGAGACAAGGTGATGGAGGCGAGATTGAGATGGTTTGGACATGTGCAGAGGAGGGACATGGGGTATATCAGTAGGAGAATGCACCAAGAAGGAGGAAAAGAGGAAGACCAAGGAGGAGGTTTATGGATGTGGTGAGGGAAGACAGGTAGGTAGTTGGTAGAAAGAAGCAGATGTAGAGGACAGGGTAGAATGGAGATGAATGATCCGCTGTGGCGACCTCGAATGTGAGCAGTTGAAAGAAGAAAAAGAAGAGGAAGAAGAAGACCTTCCTTATATCAATGTTTCTTTTCTTAATTTTTCTTTTTTTTACAATAAACAATAATTTGACCAATAAGAATGGAGAAATCACTGGTTTGGATATAAGGATATAAGGAGATATTCAGATGTAACAAGCATTCTCGTCTCGATGTGTAAAATCGAGCCAGGTTTTTTCAAGGTCGGGTTTTACACAAAGCAAACACGCAAACAGAGGTCTGTATCTCCATGTTTTAATTACTCTTGATGAGAAAGCAATAAAATACACACATTCCTCTCTCACCCTTGCGTCTTCCAGCCAAGACAGGAGAGACTCCAGATGTGTTCCGTATGAGCACTCTTTGTGAAGGCCTAAAGATCAAGCATGCTCTGTGGATTTGTTCTTTTTGTTAGTTGATCAAACATGTCCATGTGCAAGAATTATTGGAAATTTTGGTGCCTTTTTTTTTTGTTTTTAACTTTTTGTTTAATTCCCTGCCTTTGTTCTTTAACCTGTCGTCATGTTTATGTCATATAATACGAGTCGGAGTGCAGGAACCGGGCAGATGCTACACATCAGTTTTAAAAGGAGGGGAAAAAAAAAATCAGATATGAATAATTCATTTTTTTTAATGAGATCATTTCCTATAATTGAAAACTTATCTATACTGAAGGCCAACATTTGGCCTTTTCGAAAACCAAACCTCTTCTCACGCACTTCGTGTTCTTTTCGATACACAATGTTCTGAGTTCTGATGTTCTTCTGTGGTGCCTCATAAACTTACTATGATTGCACAATTAATTCAAGGTCATGCTCTACATGCATTTTAAGAAATCTTTCATAATTGGTGATTGCTTTTTGTAAGGTGTCATAGTAGTGCATTTATTTTACAATTTGATATCAAAAAGTTCGCTCTGTTTCCAAGAAAGTACTTTATTTATCTACATTTACACACTATTACCTTCAAAATAGTCCCTTTGCACAGCAATACAGCACTCTCAGTGATCCTGCCACTTCGGGAATATGTCCTGAAAGTCAAATCATGTTAAGCACCTTCTGCTATTTGTGCTGGATCTCCGCAATGGTGTCAAAACAGTGTCCTTTGAGCTGGTCTTCATCTTCTTGAAGAGAGCGAAGTCTGCAGGAGCCAAATCTGGTGAGAAGGGTGGGTGAGGAAGTGAAATCATGTGGATTGTTCTCCAATGCACAAGTTGCCGAATGGTTTTAACGAGGTTAAACCCGAACTCTCATCTTCTTCCAGTGATGTTCTTCCGCTCTTGAAGTGTACGTGCCACTCACAACACATTGAACAACTCATTGCAGAATTTTAGGTTCGCTCTTTGTTCTAACTTGCTGCCCAGACATCTAAAGCATGTGCTCAGAATAGCACCAGTTAACTCCGTTAATCTCGAAATTCTTTAGATACCACCTTGTATATATATTTGCTTGACACTGAACTGGTATCTGTATTATGAAAAAGAATCCAGTTTGGTTCCTTTATTTCTGAGAGTGTATTATTGCATGACTCACCGCTTCAGAGTCCCAGATGAGATCCTGAATTTGGATTCATGCAGTATTAATTTTCTCTGTACCCTCGTTCCTACCAAAAGCACGCACATAGGTGGATTGGTTAGTTTTAAATTGCCCCCAGGTGTGAACAAGTGTGTGAATGAGTGTGTATAGTGCCCTAAAATGGCCTGGCATCCCATTCAGGATGTTTTTGTGCCTCGCACCTAGAGATCTCAAAGTCCTTTGTATTCTGAAACAGGTTACCGAAGTGAAAATTAATTAATTAATATTTGCTTTTGGATTATTTCTATCCTAAACCTGAGAATAATAAAAGTCGTACTCTTTAGTACGACTGCCACTTTTAAGCCTTCCTTTCTACATTCTCAAAAGAACCATTAAATCGTGTCATTATTATAAACTAATAAATCTTTAATATATTTTTGGGCTCACAGGATAAACCCTGGGATCCCAGTGGCTCAACATGCAAGGATTAAAAAAAAAAAATCCTGAAGTTATCTTATTGGCTTTCTGCTTGCATTCAATTCTTCAATCTGACTTTTCGATCAGTCCTTTCCATGGAATGCAATAAGATTAAAAAGGCAGTAGGATTGGAAAAACAGTTCCACGATTTAAAATAGGATTGCAGTCAAAAGAGATATTCCCAGTGGGATCATCGATCGACGGTCTGCTTTAACCCAAATGGCGAATTATTCGGTTCATTCTAAGGAACCCATGCTCTAAAAAACTACTGAATCTGCTAATGCACTTCATGTAGAGTCAGTGTTATGAAACATCATTTAGTGTTCATTGATGATGTATTACTTCCCGTGGGCTCACCACCTGCAGGAGGGACCGTAAAGGACGGTGCTGTGAGGATTGGGCAGCAGTCGGAGGCGGGGGTCTGCTTAGACTGCTGCCCCCGCGACCCGAATTACGGATAAGCGGGAGAAAATGAATGAATGAATGAATGAATGAATGATGATGTATTAAAGAGAAGTTAAGCACTCGCACATCCTTCTACAGTGCACATTGTTTTTGTGGAGTGTAACCGGTGTAAGAAAAAAAAGTGGGTGTTGAGTGCAGGACGGTGAGAGAAGCAGGGCCAGACAGCTCCAGCCTCTGTTAACAAAGGCACACTGTCCAGACACTGGGTATCACTCAGCGTCTGGTCTGCGGTCGAGTTCGACTGTCATATTCATTATGTACTGTGCTACCTTGACTGCTTTGAGAAAAAGACAGAAAAGGCTGGTAATTGGTCACGAACGCAGCGACCGTAAAGCATATACAAAGTGTATGCTAATGCGAGAAAGTCAAAACCAAAGTTTACTATGTGTACAACTCTTTACTATTCTTGTTTTGTGCTACATGGATTGAAGCGTACTGTACCTGCTTTGATTTTTTGTTCTGGTAAACTTTTCTTGACCACAAAAGATCATAATGAAGTGTTTCATTTCAGGAAAACTTTTAGAAAGCATTCAGACTGAGTGATACCACGGCCCCAAGGGAATCTCTGGCTTTTTCTTCTTGATTTTTTCACCCTTTCTTTTTTCCCCATCTTCTCTTTCTGCCTTTTTGTCCCTTTTATGGAGCCGGGATTGTTGGACTTCCCTTCGCTTAACCACATACACTTTGTTTTCGCTTTCTGCCGGCGAATTCCTGCCGAGGCCTCGCAACCGGGCGAGTGCGTAGCAGGAACATCGTCCCTGCGCCTCGTCTGTCCCCGCTAATGGCTCCTCTGGTACGTGTGGTTGCTGTGACATCCGGGACATTTCAAAGCCTTTCGCTATGTGTCTGAGACGTAAACCACCAGAACAAATGTGGTTTTGCATTAGATCCAGGCCTCTGGAAGAAGAAAGTGGATGAAGATAAACGGCCTGCGCTGACTTTTTCGCATCTCCTGGAGCTGTGTGGTATTCGTTATCTAAACCTTTGCTCCATTCCAGAGCTGTTGTTTGGGTAATGCTGCTATGTTTGCGGGTGGGGTCGATACCGCAATTAAACGAGCGCCTGAAGATGCTTTCGGACCTCCGCGAAGTAAAACATCTGTTATGCAAATCCGTCCTTCCTACAGGTTTCTCTCATCACATCCCTCCCTTCTTTGCAAATCCTTAACCTAGGCTTTTTATCCCTCCAGAAGCTCATGGTTCTGGTATTAATGAAAGCTAAATGAGAGTCCTGGCGTATACAGCTCCAACATCGTGGGTGAGATCTCCACATGAATGTGTTTGTGGCAGTCTTGAGATTTACCTGCGTCCGTTTATACCTAATCAGTCTTCAGTGCGAAGAATCAGTCGAGATGCGACTCCACCTGGCTTTGATTATGGCGAATAGAAACCCCATGTGGCTCGCTAACTCTTGTCAATGTGATAGTGCATGTGGGTTTCATTTTGTGAAGCGAGTGTGAAGATCGCTTATCTTTCACGTCATTTTGGGCCGTTGTTTTCTTTTCATTTTCGTGCCCGCTACTAGGTTGGAAGTGTTAATTGCTCAGACATGCTCTAAGACAATTGGGTGGGGTGTGATCTGGCTGTTTTCTAGCTAGAACTAAAAAAAATTTTAATATTGACAAAAATATCAAAGAGTAAAACAAGCAAACTGTAAATCTGTCTCTAGCACAACATATCAAAAATCAAGGTGCTTGCCAGAGTCGATTGATATCTTTAAACTGCGATTCAAAACGAAAGCACCACAGGCCATAAACAAATGTTGGGCCCATTTTTTTTCTGACCATTTAAATACCTCAGGCACTTTTTTAATGAAAGGATCATTCAGTTCAATTCAATTCAATTTTATTTTATTTATATATTGCTTTTAGCAGTGGACTTCACAAAGCAGAATTAAAGAGATTGAGATGTCTATCTATAGCCATTATGTCTATGGGAAAGTTCATATATTCTCATTTGTGTCTATACCCTGGTCAATTAGCACTACTACACTAGCATTTTTACATGAATCTGATCTCAGTATTCTACAGCAGGGATTCTAAAACTTTTTGGGACAAGGACCCCTTACAGAGATGGACCCAGTTGTGGGGTGTATATTTCACACCTTTGCCTTCAGTGGTGTCTGACCTGGTGTCTGACCTGACAAAAACACAGTCTTTACATTTTCGATACATTTTCCTGGGTATTATAGTTTTTCTGAGGATTTAACTTTAAGACAAATTGTGTTTTTGTGCAAATTCCACAGAAATAAATAAATAAAAGAATAAGTGGTTCATGAAAAAGCTAAACAACTGGTTTTAAAACAACTACTAAATCCACACAAATATATTTGAGCTTGTGCAGTTTGCTACAGATACGATTTGCAAGTCTGACTAGCGCATGCTCTGACCAGCCAATCAAAGCATATGATAAATTCCAACATGATTGGGTGCCTTTCTAGGGGACCTTGGAGTACCCAAGTTGCAAAATTATTGGTTAAAGCAGCAGCTTCCCCCAACCTAGAGCTAAAAAATCTGACTGTGGTGCCCTAAGGTGTCTACTGTGACGGCCTTATGTCAGATAGCTTTGCAACAAATAATGTAATAAACGTATACAGACAGTCGGGTGGAGAAAACGCTATGAATTAAAAGAAATAGACTGTTGAGAATAATTTAATTGTATCAATGGACAAAAATATATTAAAACATAAGTGAGTGATTAAAAATAATCAGTGAATAAGTCAGTGAGTTTAGGACAGCGGAGAAGGTCCTGCTGGCCCTGACGGTTATTAATTCCAGAACTCGTGACTAGTGCTGAAACGAACGTGTACCGAACAAGTAGCTGAAAGCATTTTAACCACTTTAGGACCCATGATTTAAGCTTAAAATGCACAAAAACACAAAAAAGAAAGCTATTTCACTGTCCACGAGCTAACACGAGACTCTTCATGCTAACATGAGACTGAAGCGCTCACAGGTTTCATCGCGAGAGTCCGTGTCGAGTTCAGAGCATGCAACGAGCGACCACACCTTTTTTTCAGTTGTCATAAAGTGACAAGTTCCGGAGCCGACAAGTGCCGACGTATTACTGTATACTTATTTGTTTCTATAGTATAGTGTAGCATTTTTTATCTAATCTATGTATTCTACAGCAGGGATTTTGGGACAGGGACCACTTTTAGGGGTGGACCCCAATATAAGAACCCCTGTTTTACAGGAACATACAATGCAATGCAATGATTTCAAGTTTTAGCGAAAGTACAAAAGATGAACCCAGTGCACCACAATCCCCCTATGCCCCCCTACACACTATGTAGCCACTGGCATTTGATAAAATATGCCATGTAACCCCTCCACACTCACCCCAAAAGCAATGCATGGCCCAGATGCAGTAGTTGACCATATTTGGTGTGTTATCAAGTAAAAACTGTTTAATGTGAAATATCAGCTCTCGGAAAGATCAAGGTCACACACCACTCTGCCATATTGGCTTAGACTGAAACAAAAAGCGAGCAGCTGAAATGCAGCTTGGAATCTGTGGTCTCTTTTATTTCGTCGGAGGCCTGAGGTTACACACCGAAAACAGCCAATTTGTATCTTTCACATGCCACATACTCTAACCAGACTTTGCTCCAACAGCTTTGGTTAATAGATACATAATTTATCTCATAAATGCATAACGCTGACAATATGAACCGGAGCTGTACACAATGTTGTAACCACGCCATGACATCAAGCAGTTTGCTGTTTAGCCCCTGAAAAAATGGCTGCTTTATCCACTTTATGATTTATATTGCACTCCGGATCAACTTTTGGCCACCGCAGAACCGCAGCACCCGATGATGCCTGTAAAACCTTAAAAGAAAGAACAGTTCCTCGAGAAACATCCATAATCAGGCCTTCTGATCTTCGCCGTCACTCCCCTGATGGACAAATTGCGTAGGTTTCAACTCATCTGCGGCACAATTGGAAACACATCTTGGCCTGCGCACTCTTCGGTTTGCGAGTCCTTTAAAGTCGGCTCTCTGAGTGAACGGAGACAAATCAGATTTTTCAAGGTTTAACTAAACACCTCAAACCTTATGGAGTCACAATAACAAAGGAATGAAAATGTCAAAACACGTCTGTTTTCGCAATAATCTCCGTTGCACCACTTTCTTGCCGTTCGGCCGGGTTTCAGATGGAATAGGTGATATTGCATTTCCAATGTGCTTTGGCGTTCTTGGCGACAAACGCAGATTTTTCCAAGGTATCAATACTTCATACTTATGACTGTGTGCAGTCCAAATAATTACATTATTTCCAGAGACTTCGATTAGCTTATGTAACATTTGGTTACAGGTGCACCAAGCATGTGGTATCACATCTGAATCTACGAAGCACATTTCCTGGATGAAGATGAAGCCTAGTCCCACACTTTCATGGACTTTCCAAAGAAAATTGTAATGGGATTTTCATCTACGTCAAACCAGACCTGTTTCTGGAAAAGTTGCTTTTAATGTCTGTGTCGAGACTTTCAAAAAGGTGTCACTTTTGCTTTGTTTCCTGTGGAAGGGTGTTATTCAGCCCTTTTGTTTTGTTTATTTTATTATCTTTTTTATCTATTATTCACTGAATGCACTGCATACACAAATCCACCCTTTAGCAGCGCTAGATTCCATCACGTGTACCTCTTGCCAAGTTCTGTGAGAATTGTTTTACTGTCTGTTAAAAGATTTCTTTCCTCATGAATGCATGCTTACTCATCGAGACGCTAGTGTCTCGGCGTGTAACTAATGCCGCTGTGATAGGTTAGTGTACGGCAGGTTGCATATGTTTCCAGCCGTTCAAAGCCTCAACTATTCTGAGCTTCAGCAAGCGGTCCAGCAGAGCCTCGTGCCTGACCTGATTAAAGAAGGTCAAGGAACACTACGGCGGGATGGTTCTTGCTAACACCTAATGTCTACGATGTGTCGAAATATGGTGCATATGAAATGTATTCCCAGTTTACCCAGTAATACCCAGAGGTCGTTTTGGAATCAGCTATCACCTAAACAGCATGTCAACACCTTGCAGGAGCTGGCGGTAGCTCACGCTTCTTTCTCCAGCCCTGAACAACATGTAGCCCGAGGCATCTGTTAATGGCTCTCATCACAGAGAATACAATCGGTGAACTTCTGACCCAGTGTCTGAGATGGGTGATCTCTCTTTGCCACGGTTTGGAGACCCACGAGGTGTTTTTTCCACCTTTAGAACTGCTTTTCTTTGCAGTCTATCTGCTTTATACATTTCATCTGTGAAGTGTTCCCATTGTCTTGAGGTTTCAAGTAGGCATAGGGATGGTGATTGAAACCGACACTGGAAATCACTATACGGGGCTCTCACTCTGCGCTTTTCCCACTGTGTCTAAATCACAGCTTCGGGGACAATGAAGCATTGTGTGGTGGCCATTCAATCCAGTGCGGTGCGTTAGCTTTGACAGTGAGTGATCACATAAAAATAATGATGTCACTGCAACCGCTTAGCCAGGAATGAACAAAGGAGTACCTGATCTGTGCAGGGATTGAGCAAGATCATTGTAGACTTTAGTGGGAGATGAAAAAAGATTAAAAAAAAAAAATAATCAAAGATTTTCACAGAATTTAAATGTTCTCAATTCTAGCTAATGGTTAGTAGGTATTATTATTATTAATAATCATAACTAATATTGTCATAATAATAGCTGAATACAGATACTAATCCTTAGAAGGGTATTTACAATACTTTTTAACCTCGTACTTATGCATGAATCACCAATAATAATAGTAATTATCAAGCAATAACAACTTAATCCCTTATTTTTTGTGTTTGTCAAATTCTACGCATTTTGAGTATGTTTAAATGTAAACCGAAATATGTCTAATATGTCGAATAAAGTAATGCTAATCCATTGTTTGTGGTGCGTTAAAGATGTACTTAAGATCTCAAAATAAATAAATGTTGATGCTTTCCATAGTCCAGGGACAATGGTTAAAAAATTATCCCAAAAACTCTGATAATAATAATGTGTGGAAATCATTTCCATTATGAAGATATCTGTATGGTTAACCCAAATTGTAGACTGTAATATTTGTTAAAAAAATATTGTATTTCCCGCACACTCAAATTCAATCCAAACTGGATAAATTATGAATAAAAAATAAATATACATATCGAATTAAAAAATATTCCTGTGGTATTAAACTGAACACGAGCCTTATTGTGGGTTTGAACGGATCGACCGTCAGCCTGCTCATTTTTCTAACGTCACGCTCGTAAATCTGTTTGGTTTGATTTGTCATCCAGCTGCATATGGGTGCTGGCTGAATACAAATTGTTCCAAGTTTTTCAAACAGCTTGAGGTTGGGGTTAAGCTATGATTTTTTTATGATGTGAATAAATGTGTAAATCATTATTCGAATCAATACAATGTTGTAACTAAACTATGAATATTACTGTACATAGGACTATTTAAAAATGCCCCAGAGGCTGGTAATGTATACCCTTTATAATTTTGTAGGAATTTTCCACTATTATAAAAGCGTTAGTCAAATATTAGTACACTAATAAACCAGCGTATGAGGTGGAATCAAAAAGAGACTGGCTCTGTTTACAAGAAAGTACTTTTTTATCTATTTACGTTTACACCCTATCACCTTTAAAATAATCCCCTTGCACAGCAACACAGTGCTCCCAGTGTTCCTTCCTCTTCTATAATATGTCCTGGATTGTCGAGCATCTTCCTCATACGATTCGTGCTGGATCTCTGCAATGGTGTCAAAACAGTGACCTTTGAGCCGGATCTTCATCTTCGGGAAGAAGGCGAAGTTAGCATGAGCCAAATCTGGGTGGGTGCGGAATCAGGGTGGGTGCGGAAGTGAGATCGTGTTGTTTTTCCGGCGGAAAACTCACGTGTGAGGAGAGTTAGGTGACAGGGTGTTCTAACTTGCTGTCCTAATGAAATCACAGATGTGGTAACGCACGTGGTCAGAACAGCACCGGTTGCACAGTTCGCAAAGTACACAGGATGGCACACTGCCTTAGGAAGGTCTGTGCTCCCTGTGACTGTGCGTGCAGCCTCGTGCTGCCATCTGTTGGCAGGTTACAAAACTAGTCTCAAACCTTTTTGATATCACCTCGTGTTATGTTCATCTGCCAAATATGGTGTTGGTGCCTGCAAATCAGCTATATAGAGTGCAGCCGGAAAGTTTTCACAGGACTTCACTTTTTCCACATTTTGTTATGTTACAGCCTCATTCCAAAATGGATTAAATGCATTATTTTCCTAAATATTCTACAAACAACACCCCATAATGACAACATGAATGAAGTTTGTTTGAAATCTTTGCAAATTTATAAAAAAAATAAAAGAAATAAAAAAAAGAAATCACCTCAAGTCTTTTTAAGTTTGATTCTACATGCTTGGTGCACCTATTTTTGAGAAGTTTCTCCCATTCTTCTTTGCAGAACCTCTCAAGCTCAGCCATTTTCAGATCTCTCCAAAGATGTTCTATCGGAGAATTGATTGAAGTCCACCTGAATTGACCACAGGTGGACTCCAATGAAGTTGTAGAAACATCTCAAGGATGATGGAGTGGAAACAGGATGCACCTGAGCTCAATTTTGAGTGTCATGGCTGTGGCTGTAAATACTTCTGTACATGTGATTTTTTTTGTTTTTTTATTTTTAATACATTTGCAAAGATTTTAAACAAACTTCTTCCAATAAACATTATGGGGTATTGGAAAATTGTTGGAAAATTTGAATTGTTGGAAAATGAATTTAATCCATTTTGTCATAAGGGCCACTTCTTCTTCTTCTTCTCTTCTTCTTCTTCTTCTTCTTCTTTGGAACCCTACAAATGAGTATGTGGAAGTGGTACCATCCAGACCCAAAGAACCCTTAACCTAATCGAAAGAGTCGTTTATTCCTTGAAAGAAGAGTGTATAGCCTGCTTGTGGTTAAAATCCCTCCAAGCTAAATTTTAACACAACTGGAACCGTTTAAACTGCTCCTTGTCATCAAGTAGTGAGTAGCAGCGTGAGCGATTGCAAACAAACCCACTGATGCTCTTCTCCATTCCCGAGGAGATAAAACAAAATCAGTGACCAGATACCAAGGCCAAATGTTTAATAAATGTGAGGCATTGCTCAAGTGCAAACATCTGGAAAGGCACAGGGCTTTATAAATGGATGCGAATGCTGATGTGTGAACATTAATTTGCTAAAAATTTCATCCGTCCTATAGGCCTGTCTCTCATTAAAACCCCATGACTGTCAAACCCTATCAACAATTTCAACGGATACCCTCACAGTAAAAAAAAAAAAAATGACACTCGTACATCCTTTCTTGGCAGGTGTATTTCATGTAAAGATCACATTTATCATGAAAGCAAGAAAGAAGTTAAACGTAAATCAAACAGCCTGTCAGACCGGTATGTATTACAAAGCTGTACATGTTGAGATGCATGTAGAGGTTTATTAGGGAAAAGGTAAGCTCTTTATCTTAGTCAGGATCACAGTGGATCGTGGGAAGATTTATCATGAGACAGGAATACACCCAAAATGGGATACCTAGAGGGAATTTAGAGGAGCCCTTTCACCTTTCATATTGTAATTTTTATGCCCCTCATTCTCTACACATATTGTGCCTTACATACATCTGTACTACTATTTTATTCATGTGTATCTATATATATATATATATACCTTACTGTACATTCTGCTTAATATTTCACATTTACGTATGCATATATTTATTGGACTTGTTTATTCAGCTTTTGCACATTTTTCCCCTGCCATAGCCTTATAACCTTCTACTTGTTGTTATTTTACAGCAGTATCTGCACATTTTTCACCGCCATACCATTAAATATTTACTTGTACTTTTTACATAATTTCACCACAATTGCCTTTATATTTATTCACTGTACAAACAAACACTAAAGAATGAGAAATGTAATCACTGGAGTGTGTGATTATGAGTAATGTCCTTTTGAAAGTCTTATACAGTCAGGTAGAGTTGTGGAACCAATTGGAAAAGTCATGAAGTATGTGGGGTAAACCTTACAAATGATTATGCTGAAGAGGTACATCTTTAAGAAGGTAATACATTTTAACTATCTTAAGAACCCCTAAATAAAACTTTATTTACATTTATGGCATGTGGTCAATGGTAATCCAGAGCAACTTACCTTATTTAAACATCTGTAGTAGCTTGGTGGTGTTGGGATTTGAACTCATAACCTTTCAATCATAAGTCCAACATTTTAATGACTGAGCAACCAATTCCCCTATTTATTATGGCAAGAGTGCAGAATCTGCTAAAGTTTCAGTAGTTCATTTTTCTTTTGTTCCTGACCTCAAAGATCAAGCACAAAAGCTACATTCGCGATGGTGCTAACCGGTGCTATTCCGACCATGTGCGTTACCATGTCTGCGATTTCATTGTGGAGAGCAAGTTTGAACAAAGAGCAAACGTGAAACTCTGCAATGAAACTGAGCAAATCTGCCACAAAAATGTTTGACACGGCCTACGTTTAACATATGGTCAAAGGTTGCCGTTTTGACACCATTGCGGAGATCCAGAGCGAATCGCAGAAGGTGCTTGACACGTTTCGAGAAGAAGACTTCCAGGACACATTCCAGAAGTGGCAGGAACGCTGGGAGCGCTGTATTGCTGTGCAAGGGGGCTGTTTTAAAGGTGATAGTGTGTAAACACTATGGTGTTGGATACCACCTCGTATGAGCAAATGTAAATTCAGTAGAAAACCTTAATGTAGGGATATAATAGAATGTGAATGCATTAATCAGAATGGACGGATGACATTTTAAAGACCTAACCATTAGAGAGTGCTCTTTTCTGACCTGGGATCTTGTGGGACACAATAAACAAGAAAATAAGATGAAAACAAGAAGAAATAAGAATCAGGATTTTTGATATAAGTCTTCTAAAAAAAAATTTTTTTTTTAAACGCACGATGATGCCAAAAGATGAACTAGTTGTGAAAGGAAGGAGGAAGAGAGTGAACAATGATTTCTTGGTAGGCTACTGTTTAGATACAAGCCGTTGTAGCGTGTTGAGTCTGGGTAAAGGGAAAACTCACTAACTCCAGTTACAACAGAAATCATATAAGCACAGACAGGTTTCCAAAACTCGTGCTTTTTATTTTTCTTGGCAACAGCGTTATGGGTTAGTCAAAGAAACTTAGAAATGAGCATAAGGACATAATCCTCAGTCTTGCACACACGCAGTAATACCCGGAGAAAATGCAGTGGCAGGCTATTCCCAAAAGACCGCTATGCTCCTAAAGGAAGCGCAACATATTTTACCCGTGTCTTTTGTTAAAGCCTGTGTAAAGTTCATTTGTGTAGACACCTGCAATAAAAATATTTGTAAAATTCTGTGGGTGCGGCTTATATATGGGTGCGCTTTATAGTCTGGAAATTATGGTGTGTATATATATATATATATATACACCATTGAAATGGACTGTGATGTCATGCACCAGGAGATGCAAAAATGGTTGGCTACAGTTCTTCATTCCATTACAATCATTCTAAAAATAATTCTAGGTAAAGTTTTAGTGATCTTTTGGCTGTAATTACTCTCAAATGATGCTACAATGTGTGCGGAAAATAAAACATATTTCAAGGATGACTGACTGCTAGACTGTGGAAAAACCGCACCTTGTGGATAAGGGACCTCAGAAAGCTGATTGCACCATGATGAATAGATGTTCAACACCCACCCTAATGTCTAGTGAATGGGAGGTGCAGTCACAAAGACTAGATCCATCCAGCAGTGTGAGTCTGGGTCGAGACAACGCCTTCAGGGATCTTTGATGGCCCTAAGCCTTCTTTCATGTGGTCATCGCTTGTCTCGAAAGAGGTCAGTGTTATCGCATGGATAATCTGAGTCATTCAGAAGGTTTGTCACTCGGGGCATTCATGCCTTAACCGCAGCTTGACTTATACGTGATCCATCTTTTAGGCAAATAAGAGGGCAAGACTAATTAACCATGAGGCCATAAGGTGCTGGGCCTTTTCTCTGACCATCTTCTGCTCCCAGTCCAGTCTCTGTACTACAATGAATAGAGAAGAGACAGAACCTCGTAAGCCAGCTGGCGTATTCAAATTAACGCCTTAACAATGACAAGCCACAATGGATGTGCCCCAGATCGGATAGACACGTACGTATGTAGTTTCTGGCATGTCAAAAGAACAATGGTCTTTTCATCCACACTTCCTAAGTCCAAAGGCATGTCAAAGGCATAGTTTATAAAAGCCGAGGGTGACACTTTGTCCCTGTACGCTACAACACGGCTTCAGATATGCATTTGGGATTGGTTATGGCTTGCAATTTGTGGCTGTTTTGGTGTGCTTTTGTGCTCGACATTAACATTCTCAGGATTCATTACGACTGCCTGGTGTTGGATTATTTTTTTGTATCTTAGGAGAAATAAACATAGGGAAAATATTTCATGGAGGAAATGGTTTAGGAGGAAATGTGAATCATACAGCACTAACCTTCTCTTTGAAACATGTATGCTTTTGTTTATGAATTGCAAATAACTCCCCAAATTTCGGCTATTATTTTAAGCTTGGCAAGAGTTAAAACAATGCTCTTTTGCATTTGCCCGTATCTAAATGCCATTGATTCTTATCAGGACTTTTATGGAAAAAAACGAGTTGCTCAAGTCAAGTGAACGTTTTTACCCACAAGTCTGTTTTCTCTCTTTTGTGGAAAATAAATTAGAGGACTGGTCATCAACATTGGAATTGAACCAGTCTGCTTAATCAGAACCATAACCTGATTTCTGGGCGAAGTCCTGTGAATTCAGCGGATGCCTCAGCCCGTTTCCTGAGTCCTCCTGTCTTGATCTTGTGGCCTGCTGCGATACACGTGTCAAATCACCTGCTTCATATGGCTGGAAATGGATCGCACATGTCGGCCCACAGAAATCGGGCGGGGAGGGGGATAAAAAGGGAAAGTTGTATTTCGAACAGCGTGTGCTCTTCGATTCACATCAAAGTCAGTGATGGGTGTGTTCACAGCGACGGACCACCAAGCGTCAACCCGTGACTAAAACTGACTTCACGAGATGAAGGGAGTGTGAGTGTGTTAGAAGGAAGGAAAGAAATTTGGGGAGGGGGACATACCTTTAAAAAAGTCACTTTCTGAATCACTTCCTTTAACCTACTATACATTTTTCTTTCTGTAACATGGCTGTGAATTGAACGATAGGATTGCGGTGGAGTTAGTGGTCTTAGCTTGTTCTACTGGTTAATTCCTATGAAATTGGAATGAAGTTACTTTTTTAAATTCCTGACATGTTTGCATGAGCTATATGGGCTGTCGGGTGTACTTAGATGTCAGATGAAGTCATGAGGATTTTTTTTCAACAAAGTACATGTTTTTGGTATTTCTTGATTCCAGTACGAGTACACAAATGAGCAACCTTCGTAGTTAGTAATTAGAGTAGTTAGAGCATTTCATTTCTATATTTTTGTTTTCCTTGTTTCATGTAGTGGCCATGAAAATGCAATTTATTCACTTTACATACTACACATATTGTTAGCTAGTTGATTTTTTGGAGCGCATGAGCTCATTAGCTGATTATCAAGAACAATGTATTGGATAAAACCTTTTTTTTTTTTTCAATACATAGCATTGTTTGTAGACAATTTTCCCTCACCTAGCTAATGTCTGCTTCAGCATTATTGACTAGCAATGAACCTCAGATCTTTAGAATCAGATTATTTCTATTATATTGATGATGAAGTTCCACTTCTTGATATTTTGACACATGGTATCACCACGCTCCTATCAGAGTATGTCATGTTTATGAGTATGTGTTAATAAGCACAGTATTAGGTGGATTCTCAATTCCAGAATTGTTACTAATTAATCACCAGTGCACAAGAAGTGGATGTGTCTGATCGCTTCTTCCTGTACTTGTGTGTCTTAGGATATACAGTGATCAGGCATAAAATGATGTCCACCTGCCTAAGTGTTGGTCCCCTTTTGCTGCTAAAACAGTCCTAACCAATCGCACATTACCAGCATTAACTTCTTCAGCAATTTGAGCTACTGGATCGGAACGCAATGGTCAGACTTCGCGCACACATGCATTATTGGTCGCCCATGACCCTGTCGCCGGTTCACCACTGTTCCTTCCTTGGACCACTTTTGATGTTCACTGACCAGTGCAGAACATCCCACAAGAGCTGCAGTTTTGGAGATGCTCTGTCCCAGTCGTCTAGATGTCACAATTCGGCTCTCGTCAAACTCGCACTAATCCTTGCGCTTGCCCATTTTTCCTGCTTCGAACACGCCAACTTTGAGGACAAAATATTCACATGCTGCCTGACAAATCCTAGACACTAACAGGTGCCACGATGAAGAGATAATCAGTGTTATTCACTTCACCGATCATAATGTTATAATGCCATAATGTTATGCCTGAACAGTGTATTTCGACTCAGCTGTGGTGAGCCCCGGGTCTCTATCATCAGGACACACATATAGACGCTAACAGTCACCAATATTTGTCCGACACGTTTTTTTTGGGAGAAAGTTGCTGTCGAACTGTGTGATCCGTTAACAAGAACCAGCTCGGTCTGCCGGGGTGAGAAGATTTACAACAACACGGACTACATCAAAGACGGTGACCACAATTACTTAACCGAGTTCTCGGCTTTTCAATGTGCAGCAGAGGCTTTAAACAGGCTTGAAAGCATGCGTAATCTCGGCCCGCAGGCGACCGTGTAAGTCCACAGCGTCTCACTTTCCAACTGACGAGTACAGATGGGACACATGGTGTTTGTTTGTTTAGTGCTTCACACGGCTGCCTGCTCCACTAGTCTGCTCCATAGTTGTTCTTATAGATAGCGGGAACTATGCAAATGCTGACCTATGATGATGTTTGTTTTAAGCAAAATATTAGATGACACAAGATGGATCATGTCATTGTTGGGGTTTTTTCAACGCAAAGGACAGGAGAGAATTTGATAAATGACTGTAATTAAAGTAATAAGATTAAAGGCGTTATACCGCGCTGACATCAGCCGTGTATATCGGATAGATAAGCAGGTGTGGGAGTGCACTTCAACGCTCACAGTTATTTTTTTTATATTTTTATCATTAGGGAAACTATTATTGACTCTGGAAGTGGCTTCAGAGCAAAAGGAAGTGATCTTTGATGTGAATATGTCTCTCGTTATTGCTTTATAGTTTGCCCAAACTGGAACTCGCGTGGGCTTTTTATTGTTTAGACGCGAGAACATAAACATTGCATCGAGATCGCTCGAAGGTCCATTGTCTTACGAACGCCGGGGAAACTGAACGAATCTCACAGTGCTTTCAGCCCAATTTCCAAACTTTCCTGCTGACCAACCAGAGGCCCACAAAAAAGAAGAGCTCAGCTACACTGTACCAAGCGGCCTAGATCCCGTGTAGTTTTCCTCACCAGCTTCAACCACAACTCTCAAGTCACCACACATCAGTAGAACAAAAGAGTCATCCAACAACTATTTACAGCACACGTTTATTTCAAACCCATGCAGCTGTCACGACTTTCTTGACAATCTCCTGAGTTTGAGTAAAAAAAAAAGAACAGTTCGTACACATCTTCATCTCCAGTAATAAAAGTTTCGACTGTTTCTTGTTATTATTAAACCCCCACCCCGAACTACTCTGAAGTTGATTTTGCATGGCAGTTGTTTGTAATGAACATCTGCAAAACCTTTCTTTCCTCAGAGCTCTGTCATTTTCCGCCGTTCCCCAGAAGCTTTTCCACTGTTTCCTTCAGTAATTCTGCCTTTAAACAACAGCTGCTCGCCGGCTCCAAATATATGGGGCAAATCGCATTCATATTAGACAGTCATATTTGAGGCTTTTTGTTTGCTGTTTGACTTTAATGTGCTTTTCATCGAAAAACCACAGAAATGTCACAATGAAATTGTCACTAGGGTAGCGTTACCCCTCCACCGCCCCCACCCCCCCTCCCCTCAGTTTGGCTATATTTAAAAAAACAAAAAAACAAACGGTGTCCTTTTAAAGGATTGGATGTCTGATTGTTATTCCATGTTAAGGAAGAATGAAGGTCACTTTCCTTTTTGTATACCTCTGTGCGCCAAATCGTAATCACAGTTTGGAAGTCTGGCTTAGTTTCCAAAACCATCACATCAACTTTAAAACAGCAGAATATTCATGTGCTCGTGTGTGTGTGTGTGTGTGTGTGTGTGTGTGTGTGTGTGTGTGTATGTAAGGAGGGGTGGTTTCCTGCTTTGGCACACCTGTAGACTACAGATTTGTAAGAGCTGCTGGTGTAATCATAAACACTCTTTTGTGCTCATCCCAGGATTCGCAATCTGCTTACAATGAACATCCTTTCAACACATTTCGTAGTGTTTGTCTTGACTCTTCTCTATCTGTCGACTGTAATGATCAGAGCTATTCGGTGTCACTCAGAAGAAGACGGGTTCCATTTAAAGTCTGGATTCTCTCAAGGTTTGCTTGTCTTCTTGTCAGGAGGTTTTTGCTTCGCCACTGTCGCCTCTGGCTTCCTTATTAAGATCTTACTGCAGAGCTGCTATTTTGACCGTGTGTAAACGTATTACCTATAATTACGTGATGAGTCTATTCAACGGCATAACAATTAAAATCTCTATATAGATACTTATTTAAGTCCCTTTCTTATAGTCCCCTAGTGGTCTAGTGGTTAGGATGCGGCGCTCTCACCGCTGCGGCCCGGGTTCGATCCCCGGTCAGGGAACCAACCCCAGCCACTCTTAGTGGCGGTCCCAAGCCCTGATAAATGGGGAGGGTGGCGTTAGGAAGGGCATCCAGCGTAAAAAACATGTGCCAAATCAAACATGCGGATGGTCCGCTGTGGCGACCCCTAATGGGAGAAGCCGAAAGAATTTAAGTCCCTTTCTTCTTTCTGGGCCTGCCTGATTCATCCTGATGGACCACTGGATGGAGTTGTCTTCGATTGGAGAGCTGAGGATGGTTCCACAGGAACAGTGAACAGATAATAACCTCAAGAATGATAAAACTGTAACGAATGGACAGTCGGTGTCCTTCAGAGTTCCCCTTTTAATTTTCCCTTCAAAGTTTTTTCTTCAAAACGTTTTTTCCTTGCCACTGATGCGACTTGCTCATTACGGATGAACTTATAGGGATTTATTTATGACTTATTTATAGCTCAGTGGACAAGATGTTGGACTTCTATTTAGAAGATCTTGAGTTTAAATCCCAGCCCCACTAAGCTGCTGGGCCCCTGAGAAAAACCCTCAACTGCTCAGTTGTATAAAAGCGTCTGACAAATGTACAAATGACACCGAAATGTATATTTGTAATCTATTTATTGCTTTGAAACAATGTCCTATACAGTTGAAATGGAATTGCTTATGCTTTTATAGCAATCCTAGTGAAGGGAAATGGTAACTTATTAGGATAAGATAATAGATTTCTGATTAGTCCTGATAAGCTGCTACTGCTGGGCAAGTGTGCTATCAGCGATCAACTGCTCGTTTGTGTAAATAAGATCATTTTAAGTCACTTGGGATAAGGGTGTCTGCCAAAGGCCATAAATGTAAATATAATTGCAGCAAAACTTTGTAACTCAGTCCTTCAGTGATCTTATTTCGTTGCACTAAATACAAACTACATATTTAAAGTGAATTAATGCTAACACATTGTCCTCTAACACACATAACAGCCTGGCTAGACATGTCTTACATATTATAAATAAAGCTATGGAACTGGAAACTCTCCTTTCATTCTTAGTAATTTATTGTGGTAGTTCAGTGGTTAAGTCGCTGGTTACTGATCGGAACGTCTGGGGTTCAAGCCCCGGGATTGCCAAGCTGCCATTTTGGGCCCTTGAGCAAGGCCCTTAACCCTCTGTGCTCCAGGGGCACCAGCAAGCTAGGATATGCAAAGAACAAATTTCACTGTGCTCTAATGTATATGTGACAAATAAAGGCTATTCCATTCAAATTCCAAATAAAAAGGTTACCATAGTTAAGGATTAGAACAACAGCTTAACAATTGGATGAGCACCACCAAGCTGTCACTTCTAGGAACTTAAAAAAGGCTCTAAACTCTCAACTGCTCAGTTGTATACATGTGCTAACTGAAAGTGCATCTGGATAAGGGCGTGTACCAAATGCCATGAATAGGTCTAGGTGTGGAGTTCTCATCTTATGTATTTATTCATAATAATTAGGGACATTTTTAATGATGACAATGGAAGGTTTTAAGGTATTAAGACGAATGTGTGTACGTGCAGCTTTACCTGTAGATGGTTGGTTATGTTTGCTTTTGTGTAAAGATTCAATTAATTGCACCCACAGGTGATATATGAGGTTGTGAAAGTGAATGAAACTAATCCCGGAAACGTACCAGCTGTAAACAGCTCATACGCCAATATAAAAGAGTAACGACTCTCATAATGAATCATATCTGGGTTATATGTTCAATTTTTCTTTGCAACATTTTTTAAAGAAATGTCAATTAACATGTAGTTTTTAGATCTAAATATCTATGAAGTTGCTTTGTGATAATGTATATTGTTTAGAGTGCTATTTACAGTAAGTAAAAATGAATTGAGTTTGGAAAGAGTGCTCGTTTGAGTTACTCGATCCTTTCTGATGGCCTGACCTACGCTGACCGTTCACATCTGACCTCTCTCATTACCGAGACGTTTCCGCTCACACAAACGCTTTTTGTTTTTTTTCTCTTTTTCATTCATTCTTTTTAGACCTGCATGAATTTCCCAGGATATACCACCACTGATAACATGTTTCCTCCCTCATTCTGAGGTTTGAGCTAAATATCTATGATTTTATGCATAGCACTGTAGCCACATGATTGACTTTTAGACTTATAAATGTATGCAATCTAGGTCGCATTTTTTTCTGCTTTGACCCTATATGAGGTATCTGAACTCTGAAAATCTGATTGATACTTTGATACAACCTCTTTTAACATTTCAAATCTAATTCCCTCATCTTAAATATTCAGCTGCTTATATTAAAAATTTAGCAACCATTACACATATACTTTTACAACAGCGCTGTGGCTCCATTTCACAAACACAAAATTCATGCTCGAAAAAGTGCCACGGGGCTTTTCCTCGCCTTATCTGTGCGCCGTTGTAGCTGTACACCCCTGCTCAGACTCACCAAAACTGGTCAGCCGGTGGTGCACAAGACCGGACTGACATTTTTCCACCAAGACCTTGACGACTGCATGTTGTTCTCGCCTCAATGTCAAATGTATATTTCTTCTTAAATATTTCACTTTCTTCTTCTTATCAGACTTTATTGCACATGCACAGAAACCCTGAGTGTTTTATATATAAAGGAGCTATATTAACAGATAATAATATTAATAATAATAATACAAATTATCATTATTATTATTATTAATATTATTGTTATTATTATATTTGCTGTGTATTTGTATCTGCCTAATTTTTGAGTCGTTTCTTATCCTTTTTTTGGTTTCCCAATCTCAATTTCCAGGTCTTTATACTTGTTCAAAAATAGGACAGAAATTCTCTCTGAGGCAAAACACACATATTGTTTTATAAGATTTTGTAGGTTTTATTTATTATTACAAAAATAGTGACAATCGATCCTGACTTTTCTTTAGCTCGGATTTGCCTGATTCATCCCTGCACCCTAACTATGTGTGCAGTTCGCTTCAATTGGAGAATACTCTTTGCATGAATATACAGTGGGTACGGAAAGTATTCAGACCCCCTTAAATTTTTCACTCTTTTTTATCTTGCAGCCATTTGCTAAAATCATTTAGGTTCATTTCTTTTCCTCATTAATGTACACATAGCACCCTATATTGACAGAAAAACACAGAATTGTTGACACTGTTGCAGATTTATCCCTGTAAAGCTGCTTTGGACAATCGAAAGCACTATACAAGTCAAATTCATTATATATTTTAATTATTATTGTTATTATTATATTATATTATATTATATTATATTATATTATATTATATTATATTATATTATATTATATTATATTATTCATATTACATGTATCATATTATATACAGTACATGCACATGTCTCAGTGTACATCCTCCTACATGCACATCCTCTTCTTGCACCAGCCTCCATCACTACTCTAATGGATGGGCGGAGAGACAGAGCGCTATATAAGCGCGCGGACCCCATCCTAGAGACGGTACACCGGTACACGCGCACGGATTAACCGAGAGAGAGAGAGAGAGAGAGAAAGAAAGAAAGAAAGAGGGAGAAATAGAAAGAAAGAAAGAGAAATAGTGATAAAGACAGGTCATATTGCAATAGCTACAATATGATGATTGCATAAATATTTTAAAGAGCATTAAATCTAAAATAAATTAAAAATAATATTTATTTTTGTATATATCAGCTTTTTCTTTTCTTTTCACGGACATTATTGCACGGATTTTTTCTTTTCTTTTTCTTTTTTTTTTTTTTTTGCGTTTTTAATTAATTCCTTCGCTCACACACAGAGTTGCGCGCAGGTACGCAGCCGGGAGGATGCTGGCGCTGACACGGAGCTCGCGCTGCTGCTGTTTGCTCGCGCTTCTGCTGCTGCTGCTGCGGAGCCCCGCGGGCGTGAAAGCGTCCGGACACAGCAAGAACAACAACTCCATTAAAACCTCGCCGCTCGGTGAGACTTCCACGCCCGCAACAGCCCCTGCAGCAGCCGCCGCCGCAGCCGCGTCCGCGCACCCGGACAGCGCCGCCGCTCACGCGCCCGCCAAGAAGGCCAACGTCCCCGAGCAGGTAGGACACGCGCGCTCTGGAGACCCTGGGTGTCTCTCGGTTTTATACCCGAGACCCGGGAATCAGCTTCTACACCCACTCTCACTATTATTATCATTATCACTGTTACTGCAACACTTCAGCGTCTAAACTGGGATTTTGAAGTGTGTGTGTGTGTGTGTGTGTGTGTGTGTGCGCGTAACAGTATAATTACACAGACGTCATCAGCATATTGTACCTGTCATTTAGATTCACGTGTATCTACCGTGATTTTAAAGTGTGTGTGTGTGTGTGTGTGTGTGTGTGTGTGTGTGTGTGTGTAATAGTAACTAGACAGATGTTACACATATCTCTAACACCTATAAATCCAGGTGTAACTCTTGAATGATCAGCCAAATGTGATTTTGAGTGTGTGTGTGTGTGTGTGTGTGTGTGTGTGTGTGTGTGTGTGTGTGGTGGTGGGGGACAATGTGGGAAATGTACCTTATTTATATAAGGCAAATGAAAACTGAGATTAAATCAGGTCTGAGATTAAATCAGGTGATTGCTTTCATCCCTTGCTTCTTTCCCGTCACATGACCGAACTAAGATTTCACTTTTTTCCATAAATTTCCTAATTCATGTTTTAATGCCTATAATCTACCAAAAAATCTTTGACAAATAAATACATTACAGAGTAATATCTGTAATTACTTCATTTACTATCAAATGAAGAATAAAGAATTCAAATAAAAGTCTACATTTGCAGCTCTGATCCGGCGTGACTTACAGAAGGGCAGTGACATCTCGCATCAGACAACAACATCCTCGTGAAGGCAAAAACTCATCGAACCATATCATAAAACCAGGAAAGCTTTTTACTATGAATCTCGTGCAAATATTAGTACAGTGAAGAGAACAGAACATCAAACGTGTCAAATGGGTAGATTTAGTGCTTGTTTAAGTGGAAGAGAAGAACATTCTCCCAAAACTAGATGTGTGTGATTCAGATCTTTGTAGATACTGATGAGTTTCTAAATCAGTGCAGCTCTTCTCAGTGAGGTGCTCAGGACTTTTCCTCGGCATGTGCAATACAGTACACTGTACTGTACACTTTTTTGGAATAAACTGTGGGAAACACATTTTTGTAACATTTTCTTACAATTGAGAAAAAAAACCAAAATGTTCAATTATGATGATATTCCACTGTACTGTGGAACTGTGGAAGTTTTTTGGGGTTTAAATACAGTGAAAATTAGGATTTTACTATATAATACCATTACATTTTATTTACTATACTATACTATACTATACTATACTATACTATACTATACTAATACTATACTATATTATACTATACTATGCTATGTTTCTAATAGAAAAATCGATTAATTACAATTCCAAAGTTCAATTAAATTGTACAGTATGCACTTACATAAATCAAATTAAATTAAATCAAATTAAATCAAATTAAATCAAATCAAATCAAAACAAATTAAAATATAATCATATTATGACTTGACAACAATATAAATGGAAATATTTGAAATGTGACATGAAATGTGAAAAGCTTCTCCTGGCCGGTCCATGACGTAAAATAAAATAGAAACGAATAAATAAAAACCTGAAGAATAAACAGAGAATTAAATAATAAAATAGAATTACCGATAGAATAAAATAAAACATGGCTGCCAACAAAAAAAACGAATCTGCTTAAAAAATGAGTTATACATATGCTGTTTCTGTAATTCTTCATATAGGATTCTTGTTGATTTACCAGAACACTCATATTTGTGGAGGTCATAATTAGAGATCGTTGCATAAAAAAAAAAAGGTCTCAGAAGTCTAAAGTTTATCATAGCTACCAATAAATATTAATTTATTATATTTTGTTTGTAAAAATAATCAACTAACACAGTGTGCAATTTTCACAGGGTGTATTTTGGCACTGAATAGACTCTATATTTACAGCGGTAAAGTTCGAATCGTACAGTAAATTTACAGTCTGTATTTCCGCATTTCTAGAACGAGACACGGTTTCGATTTGGATTTGTAAAATGCTTTGTTGAGGAAATTCCTTTACATACTCATTCTAAGTATTTAAAGATTGTACATTGGCGCAGATGATCCTGACTGCCGACTCGGAAAAGAACAAATAAATGAAATGTTATATTTCTCACTTGTGACTGTTACGATAAAACACATTTCTAGAATGAACGCTAGACACCTTGTTGAAGACTGAGACTATTATATTCAGTATTAATGGTGGGTGTTTCTATAGGAAAGACTCAAATTGTTAATAGAAGCTGTGTCATGTAACATAGCATGACACGCTATGGAAAAAAAAAAGAAAAAAGACCGAGGTCAATGCAGCCATAAATCAGAAATCACAAAGAAAAAAAGGGACTGTTGGTGAATGTATCATGGTGCAGTCTCTCAGGTCAGTAAAAAAAAAAAAAAAAAGAGGCAGTCGTGGCTTTGATGAAGTTGATAAAAAAGAGAGGTCCTTGCTCGGTAAACATCCAGATCTCTTCTCGAAACTTACAATTACTACCATTGAGGTTCCTTTTGGATCCAGTGTCATAACATTGTCTATGCAAGCGAGACAAAGTGTGGCCTGTGGTTTGCACCAGTTTTCTGGCCAGTGTTTTTATATTATATATAAAATTATATACTGAAATTCATACAGTAGGACCGATCCCTTCCGCGGCTTTTCACGTTGTCACTTTGCGCCTCAGTATGATGTACCGAACCTTATTAAGTGTCTTACGGTGACGCCAGGACTCAGAAGTGTTATTCTGATGGAAAGTTGGCCGAAATATCGCAAGTCCTACAGCGTCCTGGAACTTTACGCAAGCCTGTAGTCTATGACGGATGAGGTGCTGAGAGTGTCTTTTATCGCCCTCAGGACCGAGGAGGCTTGCTGAAGTGCTGGACGAGTGCTAGGAGGAAATTTGCAATCCCGGTGGTTTGCTCGGCTTCCTGATTAAACGTCTTTTCGAAACGTCTTCACAAACGAGCGGGGGCTGGTCCCCTCGAGGGTCCACAGCTCACTATCATTAAGGGATAAGTGGAGGATCTCAGCATAAGTTTGCAATAAATAAGTCCCACTTGTTTACGCTAATACACTGCGAATTAGACGTGTAAGGGAAACAGGCCACCCAGCGCTGCACGCTAATGCCAAATGAGAAGCAGTGCGTTTGCCTTTCTGCCACATTAGCCCGAGACGGCTTGGAGACACTTTACAGGCGTATCTTTTGGCACTCTGGTTTAAGAAGACTTCCTAGCGCTAAATAACAATGGTATCGGGTATTCCCATTTACCCTCCCCAGTGACTCATAAATCATAAAAACATCAGTTAAAACTCGAAAATCGCTGAGTGTTTCGGCTAAATAAACCCCCAGTGGGAATTTTTTTTAGAAACTTACGTGGGTGGGCATGTTTTTTTGGCAAAAACAGAGGTACTGGGCATGGGCATGGCATGCTTCACTCTTGTGCTGTGAATGCAGCTTGGATATTGATTCAGACTCAACCCTGTATCAACACGAGACCTGTTTTTCATCAACCAGGGCTCAGTTTCCTTTTTTTTTTTCAAACCAGTCCCCTTATTTAATTTGACACGGTGGTTCCGTTAACGAGACGGGGGGACCAGATTGTTTGGATCTGGCTTTAAAAGAAAGGAAACAGGTCTCTGCTGCCCCCTCTGGGGTTAAGTGGCTGTTTAGTGATGCTAACGAGCTGAGAGAGTGAACTAAAGCAGCCTGAGGTGTGACGGCTCGTTAGCGCTAGATGGGCTAATCACACCTCTGCCGCTCCTGCGAGTCTGCGAGACGCCATGACCGCTGCCACCTGGCTTCAAGCACCTTACAGCCTTTTATGATATCCAGAGCTCTAGGGACTGTGTGTCCAATTATCTACGCTCATTAAAACCCGTTCACTTCCTTCCTTGGTGTTAACCCAGCGCTCTTCCTTCGTTCCTTATTTCTTATAGGCTGCCCGTGTCTGCTTATGTAAATCGTGTTAAATGAGTGACAGGCTGGCGTTCTGAAGTGGCCCTTCAGGGGTTAGTGCACACATGTTTTGTGGTGGAGAGATTAACCTCAAACTTGGGGCTTCAAACAGCGAGAGAAAGTGCAGGCAGGCCGCTCGCGATCTGGTCCCCGTTGCCTTTGAGGCTGAAGAGCGTTTGTTTGCTCAGCGACATTGTTTATTTTACTCCAGGAAACCCTCTCAGCTCACTAACACCATTCATGGTGTCGGGTGTCCATTCTGATTCCTCAAGGTCAGATCCAGAGAGGCCCAGAGACCTGAGAGTTCACAAACCTCACGTGTAAAACAGCAAAACGCCCACAATGACATGTGACGCTTCCAAAACTAAAGCTTGTGTTTACGCTTTGAAAAAAAAAAAACTATCCGATTTAAATTCGATTTATTTACTAATCTTCATTGGGGTGGAATTACTGTGAGTTTGTAGTCAGAATCGCTTAGAAATGACGATTTAGTCTGCACTGAAAGACAACTCGAATCTGTAAAGCCACAAGATTAGTGGTTGACTCTTTTTGTTTATTCTATCAGGAGTAATTTAACTATTTTGTGTGACTTCTTCTGGTCATCTTTCTTTGTATATTGTATCTTTCTGATATGTTCGTTTCGTTTGTACCAAGAACAGTATGACCTTCAACATTGTTATTATTTGTCATGTACTGATAAATAAAGCAACAGTCTGATAGTTATCACGGAGCTCTATATACGCAGTCATTAAACTCTGGATACCTTTCATACACGTCCTGGTGTCGGTGTGACGATATTCCCGATATAAACTGATATAAACAACGGCGGTGTGATGTTTATCTACTCACCTTTCCTATCAGTTCTATAGTAATTGCTAATGAAATATGCCTTAAGATAATAAACGAATAATAACGTCGCCTTCTAGTGTCGGGAGGAATCGAAGTCTTTCAAAGACCGACTGTAAATAAGGGTCACAGATCAAACAGGTATCTGATTTTAAATCTCCGCTTATTATTGAGTTATTTACCTTAAGGCACATTATTCAGTAAGTACAGTAAAGCTAATTGCAAATAGGTATGAGGTAAAAAGTGGGTGCAATGATGCTGAGTCATATGTTCAGGAAAGCATGAGGTGGAATGTGGGGCTTTTCTGATTTCTAACAGCTGCTTGACAATGCTGAAAAGCCGCTCGACTAAATCCATACCCATAATAAATTTAGTATAATATATAATACATAAGTAGAATATTTATACTTCTAATATATATGTATAATATTTTATCTATACAAATAAAAATTCGA